>NC_067141.1:20825694-21098194 GCF_903995435.1 Acomys russatus
AGTCATAGGTGAGGGGAATAGGGTGAATTGGAAGGAAGGGAGGAATGGGAGTATAGAAGAGATGGGATAACAATTGAGATGTAATAGATGAACTAAAATAAATAAATTTTTTAAAAAACAAGGGGGGGATGGGGAATGAGGAAAAAGAACAACTGAAAGTATACAAACTCAATGGAACTGAATAACTCATTACGGAAAATAAAAATTAAAGTCAAAGATGGAAATCAAGAAAATTAAAAACTTGTTAGAATTGGATTGAAATTAAAGCACAATTCCAAACCTATGGGATTACAATTAGACGTTTCTGAGAGAACAAGTTTCACAGCACTAAGTGTCAGCATTCAAAAAAAAAAATTGGGAAGTTCTCTTATTAAGTATCTTAGTGGCAACATCTGAATGCTCTGGAACTAGAAGACATAATAACCCGCAGAGCAGGATGGCAGGAAATAAGCAACCAAGGCTGAAAAACGAAAACCAAGCAAACAAAAATATGAAGAATCAAAGAGACAAGCAGTTGGTTTTTTGAGGAAATAGTTTGACAAACCTTTGCCGAAATGAGCCAGAAGACATCAAAGAGAAGATCCAAATTAATAATATTGGAGATGAAAGGAGAACATGACAATAGAGTACCAAGGAAATCCTAAGCAGTCCATCAACTGGAGGACTTGTTTGATATTCAAAACTCACCAAAGTCAATTAAGTTCAATAAGTAATTTAAACAGACCCCAACACCAGTTGAAATAAAAGCAATAATTAAAGAAAGACTCCCAAACAGAAAAGGTCAGGCCAGATGGATTCAGGGCAGGCCTTAAAGAAAATTATGGCAACCCATCAAATTATCGTGCAAAGAGAAACTGAAGAATAGTTTCCTAAGTTATGTTTTTCAAAAGTCATATTGTTATGTATCAAAACACAGAACGCTGAGTGACTATGACACATAACTTCACAATTGCCAAAATAAAGAAAGAAAAGAAGGAGGAACAAAGGAAGAAGGAAGAAAGGAAAAAAAAAATTATAAGAAATACTTTTCTAGCCAAGCAAGTAAAAACATGTATAATAAAACCTTAAGAAACCGATGAAAGTACTAGCCCAAGGGGCAATGTCCACATGAAAGTCTTTTCACTTACCAGGAAACTGGGACAGAGGGGAGGACATCCTATTGGGACTCTAGATGAGGGAAGCAAGGGAGAAGACAAAGTAGAAGACCAGAGGGTCCTAGAAAACTATAAGAAGAACATTAATGATAGGCAGATTTGGGGTCACGGGGTCCCGCTCAAACTATGGCAACAGCCAGGACAATACAGAGCCCGTAAACTTCAAAACCACCTACCCAGATCTAGCCATGGGACAGGACAAGTCTTTACATTGAGTGGAGAGTGGGGTATGACTTTCTCACGTACTTGGTGCCTCACATTTGACCAATGTCACCCTGGAGGGGGAGACTGGTTGGCACTCGAGGAAGGCAAAGCAGTTTTACCAGAGAGACTTGAAAACACCCTATGAGATAGACGGGGGAGTAATCCCCCTCAGGCACAGTTATGGGGCGGGGGGGGGGAGTAAGGGAATGGAAGGGAGGGAGATGGGAGGATACAAGGGATGGGATAACAACTGAGAGTAACAGAATAATTATAAAAAAGGAAAAAAAAATAAAAAAAAGAAATCAGGAAAGAAAGTGAAGATTGCTCAGGGTTATGTATCAGCAGGAAATTACTGTTGTGAAAATGACCAGGCTAATCAAAAATTAATAGATTAATGCAATACCATCAGAATTCAATGCGTTCTTCATAGAAATTAAAACAACCCGAGACTAGAGAGGCAGGAGACGATGGGAAACCAAATGCTATTGTTCTGCTAAAGAGACCTGACAATAAAATAAACTCCTAAGGACATTCTATTCTGCGTATACCCATATGTAAAGGAATTTTTATTGGCCCGTTTCAATTGTTGTCCTGGAGGCTTATTTACCTCTACCAGCTAACCTAGGCCTAGTCCTGGAAAGTGCTAGCCCTCTGAGACTTACTGTTTAAATAAGCCTCAAACGCCTTTCACTTGTTCCTTACTGAGCTCTGGGTGGCGTGGTTCAAAACTCAGCGGTTCAGGGGCTCAAAAATCCTCACCCAGCTGACTTATTCAATCTGGCTTTCTCTCTTGCCCTGAATTGCTCTTCTCCAGCAATCTGCTGGAAGCTCCTGGCTCCTCATTCTCTGGCTTGTTCTGGTCTCAACCTATACTTAGCTTGTTCTCTCTTCATTCCCTCTCTCTATTTACGGTCCGCAGTAATCTCTTCCTTTTCCCTCTCTCATCTGTGTTCCTTTCCCCTTCGCTCTATTCTTGTGAGCATTGGGCACATCATTGTTTTGTCAAATCTTTCTCTGATGTCATCACTTGTCCCACTACTCAATTAGATATCACTTTAAACATGGTCGTCCTTCTACAAACTAACTTTACCATCATTGTTTGGGATTAAAGTCGGTGTACACTTAAGTTTTTCTTACCTGAAACTTGCTCTGTTGCCAGGCTGGCCCTTGAAAACCAAACACTGCTTGCGCGTCTCAGGGATTAAAAGGCAATGTTTGTATTCCAGATGGAAATGACAACAGCCTAGAAGGTTTTTTGGATGTGATCTCTTGCCCAGAGCAGCCAGGGTCTAAATTAAAAATTCCTCTACACTAATGTTAAATGTCTTGCTCAGCCAGCATCAGAGAGGCATCCTCTTGCTGTAGAATGGGAAACAGAGACACACCATTGAACAACGTGCGGAGTTAGAGACGTGGAACACTCAGGCTAAATGGGATGTGTTCATCGACCCCTCCACTCAGGGTTCAGGGGAACTGGGCTGAAGAGGAAGGAGAATTTTTTGTTTTGGAGCTCCCAACAAGACCACTCAGACCTAGTCTAAGACCTGATTGAAAACTGAGTCAGATGGTGGCTACAGCTCAGTATTTGTTATTTGGTATTCGGGGCCCAAGTGTATTCAAAAACCTTTGTTTAGGGTCCATTAATTGAAACAAGAAAACACATCCTGGCCCTGGAGAACCCAGGTGCCTTTCCCACTATGCTGTAAGCTAAGCAGATAGTTTACAAAAGCCATACAGCTAGCAAAAATAGGTCAGGACCAGTCATTACCAAGAGGCCCAATATCCTTGAGATGTTTTTAAGGCCCCACTGACAGTTACTGAACAACTTTCTCAGCAGACAAAAGTCAGCCAAGGTAACCACAATGGAGTCATCCATAGTCCGCTTCAAGTCCTGGTAAAAATAACGGGCCCAGAGGTGAGGGATGAGTCCAAGAAGACAATGGCTTCCCAGGACACAGAAGGACTGAGCCAAATAAACGAACAGAACGGTGATACACAGTGGGAGGTTGTGCATGGAGTCAAACCAGATGGCGTCCTGTGACTGAGACAGGAAAATGGAACAAGTGCTCCCCTTGAACCTAGAAAAATATTTTGCATTTAATATTTTTGCGTGTAGTTTTCTACAGTGGAGTCCATGGGGGTGTTCGTACACTTCATGGTAGTCCCCATGCCCAAAACAAACCAAAGTTATTTTTTTCTTTTTTTTGAGAATAAGTTTTATTTACTTATGTTATGTATACAGTGCTCTGCCTGCAAATACACCTGCAGCCAGAAGAGGGCACAGATCACATTATAGATGGCTGTGAGCTGCCATGTGGTTGCCTGGGATGAATTTGAGGACCCTCCTGGAGAGCAAGCCAGTGCCCCTTAACCTCTGGGGCCATCTCTCCAGACCTAAAAGTTTATTTTATAGACAGTTTTTTGGTCTTATAATTGCGTTGTTTTGGGAATCTTTTTTTCTTATTGGATCTCTGATTGTATTTTTGTAAATTTAAATTTATAATTAATTAATCAGAGTACAATCAATTGTTTATCCCATCACTTGTACATTCCTTTTCCTCCCTTCCGCCTGCTTTCACCATACTCCTCCCCGCCCTAGGTCTAAGACTGAGATGGACGCTCCTCCCCCGCACGATAAAAAAAAAAAAAAAATGGTCAATAGGCTATTCAAGTCTCATCTTGGTAGCCTGCTTATTTTTCTTGAGGCCATCAGGACACCAAATTTCATGTCAAAGTCAGTCCCACTCTCCACATAACCATGGAGAATGTCCGGACCATTGCCGAGATTCAAATAGGGGTTCGATGTTTACTCCCTGTGTTGTCTTTTGGTTAGTGCATAGTTTGAGCAAACCCCGTAGGCTCCTATCCACTGTCCACAATGTTCTTCTTGAGGGTTTTATAGGACCTCTGGGTCCCTTCGATTTCCCCTCTCCGAATATTTCTCTTACCGAGAGTCCCTCAGTAGGGTGTCCTCACATCGATCCCAATCTCCTGGTAGTGAAACTTTCATGGAACAGTGCTTTTGGCTAGTGCCAATTAGAAGTGAGTATATACCACGTGAGCCTTTCCTGGCCGTCTGGGTACTCCTCGTAGGATCACTTCAAATACATCCATTTGTCCACACATTTCGGGATGTTCCTTGTTTTTTTAATGCTGAGTAGTACGCCATAGGGTTAAAATGTACCAAAGTTTTCGTTATCCATTTTCTACTATCTGAGGGACATTTAGGCGGTTTCCATGGTTTCTGGCTATTATGAATAAGGCTGTTATGAACATGCTTGAGCATATGGCCTCTGGTTATGTGGTGAGGCATTTTCTGGGTATATTCCAAGGAGTGGAATAGCTGGGAAAGCCCTATTGCCAGTTAGGCTTCTAAGAGTTTTTTTTTTTTTTAGTGGCACACCTTTAAAGATTTTATATGTTTATTTATTTAGTATACAGTATACTATTAAGACAATATTTATGGTCAGAAACTGTGTGGGTTTCAAGACTCAAGTGAGGTGTGAAGGGAAGTTTCAGAGTCCTTGGTCTATAGGTCTCAGAACTTGCCTTGTAGGTCCAGATGAAGGCAAGTTTCCTGTCCCCCTGTACCATTCCTCTAGGGGACTGGGTGGCAGCTATCAGGTCATTTCACTCCAATGACCTGCATGAAGCCTGGCCTGACCTCAGTTGCTTCACCCATGTCTGTCCTCAGGTCACGTGGAAGCCCAGCTGCTAGGTGGTACACACCCCTGTGAAGGACGCCTGGAGGTTCTTCGAGGACTCACCTGGGGCACCGTCTGCTATGATGACCTGGACCTGCCCACGGCTCATGTGGTTTGTCGGGAGCTGGGGTGTGGCACCGCTGTATCCATACTCGGGAGTTCCCACTTTGGCCATGGATCAGGACCTGTGTGGACAGAGGCCTTTCACTGTGTGGGCAATGAATCACTGCTGTTCCATTGTCTGAGGGAGCCTGGACACCAGTGTGGCCATGATCAGGATGCTGCATTAATCTGCTCAGGGCAAAGTGAGTCAGGTCATAGTCTAGAAGGGTGTGGGTTGGTGGTAGCAGGACAAACAGTCCCAGTGATGAGCTGTGATGACCATGGATGGACAGCTCTGGGGGGTGGTGCTCAGGACCTGTGCCCCCTGTCCCAGAAGCTCCAAGACTTTATTTTGATGGTTCTCTCCTTTCACATGTTTGTTTTCCTTTTCTACCTTTGGGGAAATGACTACTCAGCTTTACCAAAGGTTTTAGAATAGGGGTCTGACTTTTGGGTGGTGGTATTGATGGTTTGGGATATTCTGTGTGGCAGACCTTGTTGGCACATGCCCCTAGCCTCACCATGTCCACTGTTTCCCTTTGTGAGGAGGTTCTTTCGTTTGCATAGTTCGACTTCACTTCATTCCAACCGGGTTTCTGCCTTGTGCTTTGCATTGGCATCACGTCTAAAGCTTGACTGCGCATGTCCAAAGCCCTGCAGCATCACCTCCTGTGTTCTGTTAGGACGGCTGTCCTTCAGCACGGTGTCCAGGGCTAGGATGGGCCTCAGGTTCACATCTGCTTCTGATGAGTGGAGTACTGACTCCATGTGAGCCCTGTGGATGTGCTGTTTCCTCAGCACTTTGCTTGAGACATTATTCTTCCTAGAGCAGCCACTGCCCCTTCTCTCACAGCAGGCCATGCGCGTGTGAGATGATGTCTGCACCTTCCATTCTATTCCATTAATCTCAATGTCTAGCCTCATGCCACAGCACAGAGCTCTGGTTCATGTAGCTTTGCTGTAAGTTTTGAAAGAGGAAAACTTATGTGGTTGCTTATATGGTTGTGAGTCTTTCAGAATCGTCATCTCTATAAGAATACTAGGATTAACTTTCTAACTTTCCAAGCAACTACTCGGGTTCTGATAGGGATGGCATTGTGTCTGCATACTTCTCAGACCAAGTCCTCAGCCCTTGATATGAGGCCTGTTCCTCTCTATGTAGGTTTTGCGTGATTTCTTTCTTTTTTTTAAATTTTTTTTATTAATTTATTCTTGTTACATCTCAATGTTTATCCCATCCCTTGTATCCTCCCATTCCTCCCCCCCCCATTTTCCCATTATTCTCCTCCCCTATGACTGTTCCTGAGGGGGATCAAGTCTCTTCTTGGCTACTTGCTGTCCTTCCTCTGAGTGCCACCAGGTCTCCCCCTCCAGGGGACATGGTCAAATGTGAGGCACCAGAGTACGTGAGAAAGTCGTATCACACTCTCCCACTCAACTGTGGAGAATATTCTGACCATTGGCTAGATCTGGGAAGGGGTTTAAAGTTGATTTCTTTTTAAAAGAGGCATATTACATAAAACATTTTCTGTGTCTAGTTAACATGTACTGAGTGTCTGTGTTTAAGGAGTACAGTCTGACATGGCAATACATGTTATAGCATGCACTGGCCAGGTCAGGGTAACTGGAGTATCTGTCACCTCAGACATAACTTCTTTGTTGACAACAGTCAGCCCCGTATCCACTAGCTAGTCTGAAATCTTCCACAAGTTCTAGTCAACCATGTGAGAGGACATTCTACGTTCAGTAGTTCCCTAATCCACAGTCTCTCATCTCCCCAACCCTCCCTTCTTGCCCCTAGTTGGGCAGCGTGCGGTTCTGCCCTGCCGGTCTCTCAGCTACTCAAATCTTCCTCATGTGGTGATAGAACTTGTGTTTTGTGTCCCTGGTGGTTGATGTATTTTGCTTAATGTCTTCTTCAATGGCAGAATTCAGCTTTTCCTTGGCTGAATTACCTATCATTTTGCACGCGCGCGGCGCGCGCGCGCACACACACACACACACACACACCCACACACACACACACACACACCATGCTTTCTTCATCAAGTAATTCTTTAAGAGTAACCCTCGGCTGACTCCACATCCCACTGTGAATATTGCTGAAATAGACACATAAGAGTCTTCGTCTTTTCCACATGCCCTCAAGTGCCTTTGGCTAGATTGCCCAGCAGCAGGCTGTGACCCTTGTTGTTGCCATTCTATTCCAGGGTTTCTTAGGTAGCCCCACATTGCTTCTTACTAATTCTTACTTACTAATGCTCATCCACACAAACATGTTAAAGTTCTCTACTTTCCTCGCCCCAAGCCTATTCACTATTTTCATGTTCTTAGTAATAACCACTCTAATCTGGGTGCATATCACCATTGTGCTAACTTTCCTTGAGGAAGAGTAGCATCAAATGCCTAATTATCCCAGACAGGACACTAGCAAGTCTAAGTATGGGGGAAAAAAAATCAAAGGAATATGAACAGATTGGAACCAAACAAAAGCTGAATCTTAGAGTCCCACTCTCAGGCAACGTTCCACTGCTTATGTACTGTAGTATCTCCCAAGGTCATCTGCAAGTGGAAGGAGGACAGCAGGTAGGAGTAAACAGTGGTCTCCCAGGTTAGACTCCTACGAGCCTTTCTTTGAACCAGGAAGAATGGATAAACCCATTTCTGTTACCATGGACCTGGTCACCACTGTTTTGATTCTGCTCATTAGCAGCTATGGCTACTGGGACATAGTAATTTCCACTCCAAGATGGTATCATGTTTTACCTAGAGGGAAAAAACTTCATACAAAATGACACCGATTTACTTAGCTTTGTGAATTCTTCCTCACATGCTCCCTCCCTCCCTCCTTCCCTCCCTCCCTCCTTCCCTCCCTTCCTCCTTCCCTCCCTCCCTTCCATTCTCCCTCACTCCTTTTCTCTGTCTCCCTTCTTTCCTAATATTTTATGAACCTTGGGAGGGATATGTCAATAATTCTTATCACATAATTTGATATGCTGTGATTTTATTTTCCTTTATTTTACAATTCATCTAAACATTAAAAAGATTTATAGTTTATCCATGTGCATTTTACATTTTCATCATTATTTTACATTAAATGATTGTATTTTTTTTACTATATTTGTATTTGTTTCACTTACCAATAAAAGTTGTGCTTTATCAAGGTGATGTTTCACTATTTCACAGCTTTTCCTAAGACCATTTATGGTCTTGTTATTGGTTCTGAACATCTTCATGGGTTTTAAGAGAAATCACAGTTCACCTTATTGTAAATCTCCAGAATGTTGCAAGTCACTTACCTTATTGCTGGCCTCAGGATATCTGACAGTTTGATTATAGTTTTTTTTTCTTTTTGAGAGAAGGTTTTGCCGTCTGTATGTAGTCCTGGCTGTTCTGGACCTAACTCTGTAGACCAGGTTGGCCTTAAACTCACAGAAATCCACCTGCCTCTGCCTCCCAAGTGCTGGGATTATAGGCCTGTGCCACCGTGCCCAACTAATACATTTCTTTCTTTTTAGAATCTCTGTGTTTTATTTGAAGGTTTCAATTTTGCAATATTTGGTCTTTATTATTTTTACTTTATTATTTATTGATAATAGAGTCTTCTCTCATATAATACACCCTGACCACAGTTTCCCTTTCCTTCACCCCTCCCAGCTCTCCCCTCTCCTCCCCTCTCCCCAGATCCACTCCCCATTTGTTTCTTCTTCAGAAAATTGCAGGCCTCCAAGAGATGACAGCCAAATTGTATCTTTGTTATTTAGTATGAAGACTTGACATCTGTATTATGCTATAGGATGGCTAAATCAAGCTGATTAACTCTTACATCACCTCACATAACTAACATTTATGTGTGGTGACAACAGTTACAATCTGCTTTCATTAATTTTATTGGGATGAATACAATGTTACTAACTATAGTCAGATGTACAATAGATGGGACTTGAGAGACTTGTGGCCTTTTGATCAACACCTCTCTAATCACTCCCAGGACTCTTCCAGAACCAGAGCCCTTGATAATCACAATTCTACTTAGAATCTGTGAGCTTGATGTTTCTTATGCCACATGTAAGTGAGGTCCTGTGTTAACTGCCGTTCTATCCCCAGCCTGTCAACTACCATGATGTGTTCACATTCGTCCATGCTGTTGAACATGACAGACTTTCCTGCACTGAAGGATAAGTGACACGTCACTGGGTATACACACCACAGTTTCTCTATTTATCTTTGAGAGGTGTCTTTGACTCTTATGAGCAGTGACCAATGTAGTTGTTTGAAAAACACACTCACCGTCTTACCACGCAGTGTTCACCAGTGGCTTCGGTACACTTCAGTGTGCAGCTTTTTAAATGTCACCTACTGGATGCATGCACAGCTTTCATTCAGGAATTTTTAGTGAGATTTACTTAAGTATTGGTTCTACCCTTTCCTTTGCCAAGATGTTATTCATAGATTCATTGGTCTGTTTAGAGGTACCGCAGAGCTCTCCAGAGCACTGATCATTTAGAAGAACACCAATGTGTTTACCTTCATGGTGCTTGGCTCTTCTGTTCTGCCTACATCTACTCTTGAATCCCTGCAGCCATTGCTCTAGAATCAGACGCTATCTACTCAGGCTCTGCTGCTTCTCTTTGGTTCACTTCATCCTCTTTGCCCGTTTGTTGAGCTTCCATTTACAGAGATATTGTCCATCGTCCTCACAGTTCTTAGTTCTTCTTGTGTGCCCATTCGCTTCGAACAGACTGAAGACATCAAGTCTAGGATTGCAGAGACCCTTTTTGTGTGATATGTGGCTTCTGGAATTTCTTTTCATAGGCAAACGGTTATTGAGATAATATGGAGACCAGGAGGGGGAAAAACCCTATTCTTTTGTAGACTAATTCTATGTTGTATCCTACTGACTAGAATCCAGGCCACTGAGTTGCCTATTGCTCATGCCTGCTTATGTGTAGCCAACACTGAGGGCATGTGTCTTACTAGAGATGTCTCATACCAAGTTCTGAGAAGTTTGATGTTTCCAGTTTTCCTAGCATGATCCCTGAGTTAGGGAGAAGAGAGGTGTGGGGGTAAGAGGATTTGGGGAGGAAGAAAGGCCAGGAGACTGGAGTTGCCTAGCTTTCAATACTTACATACAGTAAAGATATTCTCCTGCTCAGTCTTCGTGTGCCCAGTTTGACTATGTCCTATGTATAAGGAACTCACATTGTGTGTGGGTGTCTGCAGCTCTGAGTTTGGGAGGTGGCACTGATTCCAACTCTCCTTTAGAGTTCCGACTGGTCAACGGCAGCAGTAGCTGTGAGGGCCGCGTGGAGCTTTGGGTACAGGAGTCCTGGCAGCCCCTCTGTGCTGCCCACTGGGACTTAGCAGATGCCACGGTGCTCTGCCACCAGCTCAACTGTGGTTATGCAGTGGCCACACCCCAAGGTGGCCATTTTGGAAATGTGGAAGCTCCTATCTGGACAGATGTGTTTCACTGTGTGGGGACAGAGCCCCACCTGCTGAGCTGCCCAGCAAGCACCTTAGGGGCCCAGACATGTGCCCCGGGAAATTCAGCCTCAGCTATCTGCTCAGGTGAGTACAGGCAGCCTTGAGACTGAGAAGAAGGTAAGCAGGTCTGGTGGACAGAAATGTGAGAGGTTTGGAAGGGTAAGGAAGGCGCGGGTGGTCCCTGTGATGGTCCTCTGCCCTTCAGAGTTTCTTCCTGTCAGGTGCCCAAAATGCACTGCGGCTGAGGGATGGACAGAGCCACTGCGATGGTAGAGTGGAGGTTTTCCTTGATGGCGTATGGGGGCGTGTGCTGGACAATGCCTGGAACCTGTGTGATGCTGCTGTGGTGTGCAGGCAGCTCGGGTGCGGAGAGGCACAGCAAGCCTATGACGCTCCGGCTCCAGTCCTCAAGACAATCCCTGTGGGGCTGAGCATGGTGCACTGCTTGGGCTCTGAGACCCACCTGACCCAATGCAACGTGTCAATGTCTATGCTGGTGCACGCGGGAACACTGCGGGACGCAGGTGTCATGTGCTCTGGTGAGTGCGGGGCATCCACTTCCTCAGCCTTGTTCATGTAGTCCAGAGTGCCCTGACTGGATCTCTCCGCAGGGAGCTTGCATGTGCGGTTGGTAGCGGGCAAGAACCGCTGTGCTGGGCGTGTCGAAGTGTTCTATCGGGGCACATGGGGCACCGTATGTGATGATGCCTGGGACCTGCAGGACGCCCATGTGGTCTGCAGGCAGCTGGGCTGTGGCCACGCCCTCAGTGCCCCTGGGGCGGCTCATTTTGGAGCAGGAACTGGGCGCATCTGGCTGGATGAACTGGGCTGCCTGGGCGAGGAGGCTGCTCTGTGGGAGTGCCAGTCAGGAGGCTGGGGCCAACAAGACTGCGGGCACAAGGAGGATGCGGGCGTGGTCTGTTCAGGTGGGTGCCACAGGTCCCATTTGATATGTCCAGCCCTCCCTAATTCTTCCTGGCTGACTGGCCCCTCCATCTGCAGAATTCACTGAGGTGAGGTTGCAAGAACACAGCCAGCCATGCACAGGACGCCTGGAAGTTTTCTACAATGGTACCTGGGGTGGTGTCTGCCAGTCCCTGAGTGCTGCCTCCCTGAGAGTTCTGTGTGGACACCTGGGTTGTGGATCCCAGGGGCAGCTGTTGGCCAGGCCAAGGAACTCATCTAAGCTGGAGACTGTCTGGTTGAAGTCCATTCAGTGTAGGGACAAGCATGACAGGTCCTTGTGGCAATGCCCCTCAGCGCCCTGGGACAGGCATTCTTGCACCAGTGGAGAGGAAGCTTGGTTGGTGTGTGCAGGTGAGCTGTGCTGTGGGTTTTGAAAAGGTGCCACTGACACTCTAGGCTGGGTGTGGCTCATGTGGAACCATCCCAGGTTCCAGTTGCTTCCTGCTTCTCCTCAAGATGGCTCACAGGGGGAACAGTGTGTAGAATTCTCAGGCTTTGTGGATATTCTTTGAAACCCAGAGATTCTCTTTCTCCAGTTAGGGGGAGACAGAAAGCACACGGAAAAGAAAGTATTTCTTAGATTTTAGGTTCCTGAGCTGGTGGCCTTGGAATAATTCTTAATTTTCCATGCAGGAAAGACAGAAGTTTCTCAGGATATAGAGCAGATGTCCAACTGCTCAGCTCTTAGCTGCCCAGGTAACTCTCCCTCCATAAGGATCCCAAGAACCCTTGACCCAGAAAGCATCATTAATTGATTGTCCACCCCTTTCCAGAGGAAGGTGCAGTTCGTGTGTTTGGGGGTGAGGATGGCTGCTCTGGACGAGTGGAGCTCTGGCACAGAGGTTCATGGGGCACGGTGTGTGACGACTCCTGGGACCTGGCAGATGCAGAAGTTGTGTGCCGGCAGCTGGGCTGTGGCCCCGCCATAGCTGCCCTGCAGAATGCTGCCTTTGGTCCTGGTTCAGGGCCTATATGGCTGGATGAAGTGGGATGCCGAGGCAGTGAGAGGACTCTGGGAGCCTGCCAGACCGAACCATGGGGGTACGGAGACTGCTCCCACAAGGAGGATGCCGGTGTGCGCTGCCTGGGTGAGTGAGGCAGCAAGCAGTAGTGGGAACATTACCAGATTGATTTTTTGGGGAGGTGGGCTAGTTTCACCCTCATTCTGCTCAGACAAATTCTTGAGCACAGAACTTCAACATTCAGGGTCCCATTGGTGACCCAGGGACAGGCTGCTACCCTCAGTCTTGTATAGCTCCTACCAACCTACTGGCTGCCACCCTCAAAGTATAGGCCCATCTGTGCTGTTGAGGGTTGTTGACACTTCTCCAACCTCTGTTTCTTTTGCAGCTATCCCTGGGACCATGGCATCAGGTAAGTGGCTCTTTGTTAATCCTTTTCTCTTCTTATCCGTCGTTACCTGGACAGCTGGCAGTGGTACTCTTTTCTGACCTTTCTTGAGAACCTCTGAGACCACATGCCATGGGTGCACCTTCTGTATCATGTGTGAACCCGGGGGGACTGGACTTCTAGTCTGTGGTGGAAACTGCTTATCTCTCCTGTGCCTGCTGGATGGGAAGTCATAGGGGACCAAACTGCCAGGTCACCAGCAGCCACTTCTAGGAGCCTTTAACTTGGGCATTGCATGATTTTACCTGACTATGCTGTATGCCATTGGATAGCACCTCTAGAGCAGAGGTGAGGGAAGCCAGTGATGACACTCACATGGACTTTCCCCCTCTGTTAACCTGGGCCTAAGCACTGGGGCTCTCTTTGCTAGGGCACCTTTCCCTGTAAACACAGATCGTCTCATGTGAGCAGCTACCTGTCAAAGTAACATTGATGCCAAGCTGTCCCGAGCTGCCCATGGGGAGGCTGACATCATCCGTGTTCATCTTCAGCAAGTCCCAGGCAGTGCGGGTACATGGTAGCTACATTCTTTACCTGGTTCTGCACTCCACAGGCAATTCTCTGGCTCCTCCACCTGTTCCTGAGGCCTGGACCCTGCCTATAACTGCCTCCATAGTCCTTGGCTGCCTCCTGGGCATAGTTCTTCTGGCCCTGACTGTTCAGTGGTGTCACAGCAGAGCCATCAGCATGGGTAAGGAACAAAGATGTTGAAACAGGAGCCTGGTGACATTCCAGCCACCACAGGCCCCCTCTGATCTAATTACTATCTCTAATGCTCGCAGTCCTTCGTGATAGCCAATCCTGAGTTAGTATCTGGAGATCCCTGAGTTATTATGGTCTGGAGGAGCCTGGGTTTGTCTACTGTGTCTCTCACCATCGCTTGTGCTCTCCTGAAGTGAGGTCCTTCAGAGTTGATATGTGGAGCCAGGACCAACAAGTCCTGCACAAGACCTTTGAACACTGTGTGTCCTGAGAAGTTGGTGTCCCAGTGATGGTGCCTGTGGTCAGAGGCTTTTCCCTGTGTGTGGGTTCTCAGCATGCACAGGAGCCGCAGGAACCAGAGATAGTGGATGAGCCTTTAGCTGTGCTTGTTTTGGAAAGTTCTGGTGTGATCTCTGCAGGTTTTGGAGCAACAGGGCAGCCCTCAGATGCTGTCTATGAATACATTGAAACAGTCCCTATGGATGAAACAGCAGAGGAGCCAGCAGCATCCCAAAGTCCAGTGCAGGATGAGGATTATGATGATGCAGAAGAGCTCAAGGACAGCCCTGGGGAAGATGTGGAGGCTAGGCAACTGCTGAGCCTGATTGGTGTGTACCTCTGTTCCCTGAGTCTGGAGCATCCTTTGGCTGTTCTGCTCTCATAAAGGGGTTCTTTTGTGACCATTGCTAGCATTTAAAGGATCTGAGATATGCTTCTCTGAGTCCCAGGCCCTCACTTCTGTTTTTGGTTTAGATTGCTGCCCTTTTAAGGATGGTCTTCAGAGCTTTCTGCCGAGTGGACATGTAATCAGCTTGGGCTTGGCTCTTCCTTTGGGCCCTGTCTGAGTTGTGCATAATATCCTATTAGCACCCAATTCCTGATGTCTGCCAGAGAGATTTGAATGGCCTGGGGAGTATAGGTTTAATGTAGTAATCAATTTCACTGTCACACAATCCATTTTCTCCAGTCATAGTCCACCCTGCTGTGGCTGTGCTCTGCAGCAGAGAATTGGAAGCTGGAGGTGGCTGGTACTTAGGATTCCAGAGGTCACAAATGGGTCTCTCTCTCTCTCTCTCTCTCTCTCTCTCTCTCTCTCTCTCTCTCTCTCTCTCTCTCTCTCTCTCTCTCTCAATGTAGATGGGACTGCTTGCTGCCGGAATGCTGACGTTGATGCTGAAGCTGAGATGGAAGACTGCTGACCCCTATCTCAGCACCAGATGACCTTGCACTGGCCTTGAGGTCATATATCTGTCCAAAGACTATAGTCTCTCCTGTTCCCATTTAACCAGACTGATATCATTAAAATTCTGTAAATTTATAATTAATTGTCACTCCTCCTTAAAGCTGTCATCACATTCAACCATAAAACTGTTCTTTTCTGAGCCTCGGTCACTGCCTGACCTTGGACTTCACTCATGTGAGCAGATTTTGTGTGTTTCCTACCTCTCCTTTTTATTACAGTCCTTGTGAGAGACAACTGTCCTTCTGATAGCATAGATGATAATCTTCCTGTCACTGCACTCATGACTTGCTCCCAGCATATGACGGATGGGATACTGATGCTGTGACTAACGCCTAATGACCATGTTTTCAGAGACAATGTCTTAGTTAGTGTTCTATTGCTATGAAGAGACACCATGACCATAACAGCTCTTATAAAAGAAGGCGTTTAATTGGGACTTCTTACAGTCTCAGCGGTTTAGTCCATTATCCTCATGGTGGGAAGCAGGTAGGCAGACATAGTGTTGGGGAAGTAGCTGAGAGTTCTATATCCAGAAGGCAGCAGGAAGAGAGAGATACTGTGGGCTTGGAATGGGCTTTTTGAAACCCAAAAGTCCACCCTCAGTGACACAATTTCTCCTGCAAGACCACACCTCCTAACCCTTTCAAATAGCACCACTCTCTGGTGACCAGGTACTCATGGGGCCATTCTCACTCAAACCACCACAGACTAACACAACCATCTGTCTTTATCCAGGCACCATCTACAGCCCAGGCCAACCTAGAGCCATCTTCCCCACCAAACCTATCACAACCTGCCGGTGACCATTGCTAAGGAACTGAGGTTGAGTTTGAGATCTCTCAGAAGCTGGGAACTTCAGACATCGCAGCTTCAGAACTCCTCCACTGGCACTCTGTGCAGCTTTTATTCCAGAAAGCTCAGAGTGAATCCAAAGCAGGGACAGACTGATGAAGAACAGGAAACTTGAAGTAGCAAAACTTCTGCTGTAGAGGATTTTACTACTAAGCTCACTTAGGAATACGGGGTCACACAAAGTAGAATTTAGCTAAAGGAGCACTGCCTCCAATGTGACTGGGAGATAGTAGTTTACTGACCAGGCTTCTTAGAAATCGTAGGAAGGAACATTCTGTGTCATAGTTGGAGTTTAGGGTTGCCGAGAAGGTTTCTGCTAATGTTTGTTCACCAAGACTGACCTCCAATTAGGCTCCAGACCCATAGAAAGGAGACAGCTCTGACTCACAGGCAGCCATTAGCCCATCCTCTTATCTAAGAACACGCCTCTGAGGGGCAGCCTAGGGTCACAACCACCATTAAGTCCTGGTCTGTCATTAAATACCCCGAGCTTATATCATAAAGAGCATAATTCTGCCATGTGGGTAACAACTGTAAAAGAACAACTCAGGTGCACTTAAGAAGCAGTTCTGGCAATATCTTTGTTGTGTCCATCTCCCATTTGCCCAAGTGTCCAGACTTGCAGTTTCCTGTCTATTGGCCAGGAATCACCCTTCATCCTCTAGGAATGCCCCTTAACCCTCCACCAAAGGTCACCCACCTCAGGCAAAGGCATCTAGTTTCTAGGCAATCCAGACATCCACTATCAGCTCAGACGCCCACCCTGCTGACTGTCATACAAAATCTGCTTGGTGCTCTTCTCCCTGCCTTGCCCCCTTCCCCCAGATAACCTCAGCAGTTCGGTCTTAAATAAACCTTTCTTTCCACTCATGAAGCAGTCTAGTTTGGTAGTTTCTCTGCACCATCACTTATAATCTCTAAGTGTGCATAGTAATTTCTCTTTGGGAGGGCATGCTAATTCTATAAGAACAGAAACAATGAAAACATACAGAGCACACCTCACCACTTTACCAGATGGGCTCAGACACAGGAGGTCTCACAGGCACATGAGGGCTGTTTTCACAATACCCTTGAGCATGCAGTGCTGGGGATGGGATAACATCTTGCCCAACTGTGTGCTACTGCACAGCTCCCACTGTACACTTCACTATTGGCAGGTCCAAATTCTGGCAGTTAGACAAAACCCAGCACTCTTAAGGAACTTATGAAGCCAGTTCCCCTCTACCAAAGCCAGTTTCCCATATCACTGGCGAAAGGGAAACATCTTGCTCAACACATTGCTCGGGCAAGTGGAGGCATTCTTTCTCACAGTTCTATGAGAATAAAGTTTACATAGCAGCATAGTATAGGAAAGTCTATTATATACAGATTATGCAAATGGACCCACAATTGCATTTTCTTTTTTTTTCATTGATTCTTATTTATTTTTATTATTTTACAGTTTTGTACATTTATATTTTATTTTTAAAAACATTCCTTTTACTTTTAATTAAATGTATATATTTGTATCTATGTGAACATGTATAAGTGAGTGAAGGTGCCCACAGAGGCCAGAGGTCTCAGGTCCCCTGAGCTGGAGTTACAGGTGGGTGTGAGCTGCCCGGCCTGCATGCTGAGAACTGAACTCAGGTCCTCTGCAAAGGTAGTATGCCCTCTTTTCTTTAAATTTTATTTTATTAATTTATTCTTATTACATCTCAATGGTTATCTCATCCTTTGTACCCTCCTCCCATTCCTCCCTCCCTCCCATTTTCCCCTTACTCTCCTCCCCTATGACTGTGACTGAGGGGGATCTCCTCCCCCTTTATACGCTCATAGGGTATCAAGTCTCTTCTTGGCACAACTGCATTTTCATATCCTCCTCCATCTATAGCTCATGCCTCTGATCACCACAATGCCAAATCTATGAAATGTTCTGGGAGCACCTACGTTCAGATCACTTTCATGGCCACATCTTTCCAGGGACATGTGTTTCCTGGTACCTAATCTAGGCTACACGGAACAGGGTACAGATGTGTGTCAGCATCCGCAGTCTAATACATGTGGGAACTTTTGAAATTATGGTGAGCAATGGATTCTTTTGATGTCCTGTTTCAGTTGACTCATGCAGCATTATGGTAGAGAGTCAAACCTCCTGGTGTTTCCTGGAAAATGGGCCTCCTTGGTCCTGGTTGAAGGTGACTCTGATGGAGTTTTGAAGGATGATGCACTCTTCTGAGTGTCTTTAAAGATGAAGGCCAGTAACCTTTTCTACGCATCTGAGATTGAGTTCCTAGACAGCTTCTGAGTGGCTTGACCATACAAGTGTTTGCTGTGATGGTTCTGGGGAGCCTGAGTAGAACTGAGTTTTGGAACTTCAACTGTGAGATGAAATAGGTTCTTACTAAGTCCCTATGAGCCCCTTTTCTTGATGTTTAATCTAATAAGTGAGCTGAATTGATATTTATTTTCAATTGTTTAAGAATGTGAAATTACATGTGAGTTGTGACAGTGTATGAACTATATGTATTTGAGTGTGATCAAGGGTGTGTGTGTGTGTGTGTGTGTGTGTGTATGAGAGAGAGAGAGAGAGAGAGAGAGAGAGAGAGAGAGAGAGAGAGAGAGAGAGAGAGAGAGACTTGATATTTCAAACAAAAACTAATAGAAGAGAAACTCAATACTTATCTAAGGGAAATTCCACCAAGAGGACATTGCAATTCTAAACATTTATGCGCCAAACACAAGGTCAACTCGGTCTTTAGGAAAAAAACCCACTAACATAGCTAAAAACTACATATTGCTCCTTATATAGTAATAGTGGATTCCTTCAATATCCTACTCTTATCAATAGACAGGTGAAAGTAGACAAAACTAACCCAGACAAAAACTAAACAGAGAAATGCTGGAGTTAAGTAATATCATAATCAAATGGGCTTAATAGACATCGACAGAATGTTTCACCCAAACATAAAAGAATGTTATTTCTTCTCAGCAGCACATGGAGCTTTTTTCAAAATGGAGCACACACATGGTCACAAAGCAAATATCAACAGATATTAGAACATTGAAATAATACCCTGCGTCTTTTCTGACCACTATATATTAAAGCTGGATCAACAGCAACAGAAACAACAGAAGTGGTGGTACAAGCCTTTAATCCTAGTACTCAGGAGGAAGAGGCAGGTGGATCTTTGTGAATCTGAGGCTAACCTGGTCTACAAAGTGAGTCCAGGACAGCCAGGAATCTATCACACAGAGAAACCCTGTCTTAAAAAAACCAAAAGGGGGAACTCTGGTGCCCCGTATTTGACCACGTCCCCTTGATGGGGAGGCCTGGTCGCACTCAGAGGAAGGATAGCAGGCTACCAAGAAGAGACTTTATATCCTATGAGCATATACATGGGGAGGAGGTCCCCTTCAGTCACAGTCATAGGGGAGGGGAATAGGGTGAATTGGGAAGGAGGGAGGAATGGGAGGATAGAAGAGATGGGATAACAATTGAGATGTAATATGAATGAACTAATAAATAAATAAATTTTTAAAAAACCAAGGGGGGAGATGGGGAATGAGGAAAAAGAAACAACTGAAAGTATACAAACTCATGGAACTGAATAACTTCATTACTGAATAAAAATTAAAGTCAAGATGGAAATCAAGAAAGAAATTAAAAACCTTTTAGAATTGGATGAAATTAAAGCACAATTCCAAACCTATGGGATACAATTAAGACAGTTCTGAGAGACAAGTTCACAGCACTAAGTGTCAGCATTCAAAAAAAAAATTGGGAAGTTCTCTTATTAGTATCTTAGTGGCACATCTGAATGCTCTGGAACTAGAAGACATAATACCCGCAAGAGCAGATGGCAGGAAATAATCAAACTCAAGGCTGAAATAAACGAAAACCAAGCAAACAAAAATATGAAGAATCAAAGAGACAAGCAGTTGGTTTTTTGAGGAAATAAGTTTGACAAACCTTTTGCCAAATTAGCCAGAAGACACAAAGAGAAGATCCAATTAATAATATTGGAGATGGAAAGGAGAACATGACAATAGATACCAAGGAAATCTAGCAGTCCATCAAACTGGATGGACTTTTTTGATATATAAAACTCACCAAAGTCAAATTAAGTTCAAATAAGTAATTTAAACAGACCCACAACCACTAGTGAAATAAAAGCAATAACTTAAAGACTCCCAAACAGAAAAGGTCAGGGCCAGATGGATTCAGGGCAGGCCTTCAAAGAAAAATTAATGGCAACACACCTCAAATTATTCTGCAAAAGAGAAACTGAAAGAATAGTTCCTAATTATTTTTTCAAAGTCATATTGTTATGTATCAAAACACAGAACGCTAGTGACTATGACACAGTACCTTTCACAATTGCCAAAAGAAAGAAAGAAAAGAAGGAAGGAAAAAAGGAAGGAAGGAAGAAAGGAAAAAATTATAAGAAATACTTTTCTAGCCAAGCAAGTAAAAGACATGTATAATAAAACCTTTAAGAAACCGAGGAAAGTACTAGCCCAAGGGGCATGTCCCATGAAAGTCTTCACTTACCAGGAAACTGGGACAGAGGGGAGGACATCCTATTGGGACTCTAGATGAGGGAAGCATGGGAGAATAGCAAAGTAGAAGGATCCAGAGGGTCCTAGAAACCTATAAGAAGAACATTATGATAGGCAGATTTGGGTCCAGGGGTCCCGCTCAAACTATGGCACCAGCCAAGGACAATACAGGCCGTAAACTTCAAACCCCTACCCAGATCTAGCCAATGGACAGGACATTCTTTACAGTTGAGTGGAGAGTGGGGTATGACTTTCTCACGTACTCTGGTGCCTCACATTTGACCATGTCCCCTGGAGGGGGAGACCTGGTGGCACTCAGAGGAAGGACAGCAGGTTACCAAGAAGAGACTTGATACCCTATGAGAATATACAGGGGGAGGTAATCCCCCTCAGGCACAGTTATGGGGCGGGGGGGGGGAGTAAGGGGGAAATGGAAGGGAGGGAAGAATGGGAGGATACAAGGGATGGGATAACAACTGAGATGTAACAAGAATAAATTAATAAAAAAGGAAAAAAAAATAAAAAAAAGAAATCAAGGAAAGAAATTGAAGATTGCTCAGGGTTATGTATCAGCAGGATTACTGTTGTGAAAATGACCAGGCTATCAAAAATTATAGATTGAATGCAATCACCATCAGAATTCCAATGCAGTTCTTCATAGAAATTAAAACAACCCGAGACTAGATAGGCCAGGAGACTATGGGAAACCAAATGCTATTGTTCTGCTAAAGAGACCTGACAATAAATGACTCCTAAGGACATTCTGCTATACCCATATGTAAAAGGAATTTTTATTGGCCCGTTTCAATTGTTGTCCTGGAGGCTTATCACCTCTACCAGCTAACCTAGGCCTAGTCCTGGAAGCTTCTAGCCTCTGAGACTTACTGTTTAATAAGCTCACCCTTTCTTGTTCTTACTGAGCTCTGGGGTGGCTGGTTCAACTCAGCTGTTCAGGCTCAAACTCCTCACCCAGCTGACTTATTCAATCTGGCTTCTCTCTTGGCCCTGAATTGCTCTGCTCCAGCAATCTGCTGTAAGCTCCTGGCTCCTCATTCTCTGGCTTGTTCTGTCTTCACCTATACTTAGCTTGTTCTCTCTTCATCCTCTCTCTCTATTACTGTCCCAGTAATACTGCTTCCTTTTCCTCTCTCATTCTGTGTTCCTTTCCCTTCCTCTCTATTCTTGTGAGCATTGGGCACATCCTATTTTGTCAAATCTTTCTCTGATTCATCACTTTTCCCACTACTCAATTAGATATCACTTTCAAACATGGGTGCTTCCTTCTACAAACTAACTTTACCATCATTGTTTGGGATTAAAGGCGTGTACCACTTAAGTTTTTCTTTACCTGAAACTTGCTCTGTGCCAGGCTGCCCTTGAACCCAACACTGCTTGCCGCTGTCTCCTGGATTAAAGGCATGTTTGTATTCCAGATGGAATGACACAGACCTAGAAGGTTTTTGGATGTGATCTCTTGCCAGAGCAGCCATGTTCTAAATTAAAAATTCCTCTACACTAATAGTTAAATGTCTTGCTCAGCCATCATCAGAGAGGCATCCTCTTGCTGTAGATGGGAACACAGAGACCCACCATTGAACAACGTGCGGAGTGAGAGACCTTGGAACACTCAGTCCTAAATGGGATGTGTTCATCGAACCCCTCCCCTCAGGGTTCAGGGAACTGTGCTGAAGAGGAAGTGAGAATTTTTGTTTTGAGGCTCCCAACAGAGACCACTCAGACCTAGTCTAAGACCTGATTGAAACTGAGTCAGATGGTGGCTACAGCTCAGTATTTGGTATTTGGTATTCGGGGCCCAAGTGTAGTCAAGAACCTTTTTTTAGGGTCCATATTTAAACAAGAAAACCACATCCTGGCTGGAGAACCTCAGGGTTCCTTTCCCACTACTGTAAGCTAAGCAGATAGTTACAAAAGCCATACCAGCTAGCAAAAATAGGTCAGACCAGTCATTACCAAGAGGCCCATATCCTTGAGATGTTTTTAAGCCCCACTGACAGTTACTGACACTTTCTCAGCAAGACAAAATTCATCCAAGGTACCAAAATGGAGTCACCATAGTCCGCTTACAAGTCCTTGTCAAAATACGGGCCAGAGGTGAGGGATGAGTCCAAGAAGACATTGCTTCCCAGACACAGAAGGACTGAAGCACAAATAAACGAACAGACTGTGATACACAGTGAGGTTGTGCATGGATTCAAACCAGATGGCGTCCTGTGCTGAGACAGGAAAGTGGACAAGTGCTCCCACTTCTAACCTAGAAAATACTTGCAATTAATATTTGCTGTAGTTTTCTACAGTGGAGTCTCATTGGGTGTTAACTACACTTCATGGTAGTCCCCATGCCCAAAACCAACACAAAGTTATTTTTTCTTTTTTTAAGAATAAGTTTTATTTACTTATTGTTATGTATACAGTGCTCTGCCTGCAAATACACCTGCAGGCCAGAAGAGGGCACCAGATCACATTATAGATGGCTGTGAGCTGCCATGTGGTTGCTGGGAATTGAATTTAGGACCTCCTGGAGAGCAGCCAGTGCCCTTAACCTCTGGGCCATCTCTCCAGACCTCAAAGTTATTTTTATAGACCTTTTTTTGGTCTTATATTGCTTTGTTTGGGAATCTTTTTTTTCTTATTGGTCTCTGATTGTATTTTTTAAATTTAAATTTTATTAATTTAATCAGATTACAATTCAATTGTTATCCCATCACTTGTATCCTCCTTTTCCTCCCTTCCTCCTGCTTTCACCATACTCCCCTCCCCTAGGTCTAAGACTGAGATGGACCTCCTCCCCCACTATATGGTCATAGGCTATCAAGTCTCATCTTGGTAGCCTGCTTATTTTTTCTTTGAGTGCCATCAGGCACCAGAATTCATGTCAAAGTCAGTCCCCACTCTCCACATAACCATGGAGAATGTCCTGACCATTGCCGAGATCAAAATAGGGGTTCGATGTTTACTACCTGTGTTGTCTTTGGTTAGTGCAATAGTTTGAGCAGACCCCCCGTAGGCTCCGATCCACCTGTCACAATGTTCTTCTTGTAGGTTTCTAGGACCCTCTGGGTCCTTCTATTTCCCCATCTCCTATATTTCTCTTACCTAGAGTCTCAGTAGGGTGTCCTCACATCTATCCCAATCTCCTGGTACGTGAAGACTTTCATGGAACATGCCTTTTGGGCTAGTGCCCAATTATAAGTGAGTATATACCACGTGAGCCTTTCTGCTTCTGGGTTAACTCACTCAGTATGATCACTTCTAATACCATCCATTTGTCCACAAATTTCGGGATTTCCTTGTTTTTTAATAGCTGAGTAGTACTCCATAGTGTAAATGTACCACAGTTTCTTTATCCATTTTTCTACTGAGGGACATTTAGGCTGTTTCCATGTTCTGGCTATTATGAATAAGGCTGTTATGAACATGCTTGAGCATATGGCTCTGTTATGTGGTGGAGCATTTTCTGGGTATATTCCAAGGAGTGGAATAGCTGGGAAGCCCTATTGCCAGTTTTATGAGAAAGCACCAGAGAGATTTCCAAAGTGGTTGTACGAGTTTGCATTCCCAGCAGTGATGAAGGAGTGTTCCCCTCTCCCCACATCCTCGCCAGCATGTGGTGTCACTTGAATTTTTGATCTTAGCTACTCTGATGGGTGTAAGATGGAATCTCAGAGTTGTTTTGATTTGCATTTCCCTGATGACTAAGGAGGTTGAGCATTTCTTTAAGTGTTTCTCAGCCATTTGATATTCCTCTGTTGAGAATTCTCTGTTTAGTTCCAAGCCCCATTTCTCAATTGGGTTATTCGGTTTGGTGGTGTTTAATTTCTTGAGTTCTTTATATATTTTGGATATTAGACCTTTGTCAGATGTAGGGTTGGTGAAGATTTTTTCCCAGTCTGTAGGCTGTCGCTTTGTTCTCTTGACAGTGTCTCCTGCTTTACAGAAGCTTCTCAGCCTCATGAGGTCCCATTTATTAATGGTTGCCATTAAGGCCTGGGCCGTTGGTGTTCTGTTCAGGAAATAGTCTCCTGTGCCAATATGTTCCAGGCTCTTCCCCACTTTTTCCTCTAAGTGACTTAGTGTCTCTGGTTTTATGTTGAGGTCTTTAATCCACTTGGATTTGAGTTTTGTGCAAGGTGACAAATATGGGTCCAGTTGCATTTTTTTACACATAGACCTCCAGTTAGACCAGCACCATTTGTTGAAGATGCTATCCTTTTTCCATTGAATGGATTTGGCTTCTTTGTCAAAAATCAAGTGACCATATGTGTGTGGATTCATCTCTGGGTCTTCGATTCGATTCCACTGATCAACCAGCCTGTTGCTCTGCCAGTACCATGCTGCTTTAATCACTATTGCTTTATCGTAAAGTTTGAGATCAGGTATGGAGATTCCTCTGGAGCACCTTTTCTTGTACAAGATTGTTTTAGCTATTCTGGGTTTTTTTTTCCATATGAAGTTCAGAATTGAACTTTCAATGTCTTTAAAAAATTGTGTAGGTATTTTGATAGGGATTGCATTGAATCTGTAGATTGCTTTTGGTAGGATGGCCATTTTTACTATGTTAATTCTCCTGATCCATGAGCAAGGAAGATCATGCCATCTTCTCAGGTCATCTTCAATCTCTTTCTTCAGAGTTTTGAAATTTTTTTCAAACAATTCCTTCACTTGCTTACTTAGGGTAACTCCTAGATATTTTATATTGCTTGTGGCTAATGTGAAGGGTGTGATTTTCCTAATTTCCTCCTCTACAAGCTTGTCATTTGTGTAGAGGAAGGCTACAGACTTTTTTGAGTTAATTTTGTATCCAGCCAATTTGCTGAAGGTGTTTATCAGCTTTAGGAGTTCTCTGGTGGAATTTTGAGGGTCACTTATGTACACTATCATATCATCTGCAAATAGGGATAATTTGACTTCCTCCTTTCCCATTTGGATACCCTTGATCTCCTTTTGTTGTCTTATTGCTCTGGCTAGAACTTCGAGTACTATATTGAAGAGATATGGAGAGAGTGGGCAGCCTTGCCTTGTTCCCGATTTTAGAGGAATTTCCTTGAGTATCTCACCATTTACTTTGATGTTGGCTATTGGCTTGCTGTATATAGCCTTTATTATGTTGAGGAAAGTGCCTTGTATCCCCGATCTCTCTAAAACTTTAAACATGAATGGGTGTTGAATTTTATCAAATGCTTTCTCTGCATCCAAAGAGATGATCATGTGGTTTTTTATTTTCAGTTTGTTTATATGGTGGATTACATTGATGGATTTCTGTATATTAAACCATCCCTGCATGCCTGGAATGACGCCTACTTGGTCATGATGAATGATATCTTCGATGTGTTCTTGTATTCGTTTTGCAAGTATTTTATTTAGTATTTTTGCATCTATGTTCATAAGAGAAATTGGTCTGAAGTTCTCTTTCTTTGTTGAGTCTTTGTGAGGTTTAGGTATCAATGAGACTATGGCCTCATAGAATGAATTTGGTAATTTTCCATCCATTTCTATCTTTTGGAGTAGCTTGAAGATTATCGGTATTCGCTCGCCCTTGAAGGTCTGGTAGAATTCTGCACTGAAACCATCTGGCCCGGGGCTTTTTTTTGGTTGGGAGACCATCGATGATTGCTTCTATTTCTGTAGGGGAAATGGGACTATTTAGCTTGTTTATCTGTTCTTCACTCAACTTTGGCAAGTGAAATTGATCAAAAAAAATTGTCCATTTCCCTTAGATTTTAAAATTTTGTGGCATATATGCCTTCAAAGTAGGATCTTATGATTCTTTGTATTTCTTTAGTGTCTGTTGTTATGTCTCCCTTTTCATTTCTGATTTTGTTGATTTCAATACTGTCTCTCTGCGTTTAAGTTAGTTTGGCTAATGGTCTGTCTATCTTGTTGATTTTCTCAAAGAACCAGCTTTTGGTTTTGTTGATTCTTTGGACTGTTTTCTTAGTTTCTAATTTGTTAATTTCAGCCCTGACTTTGATTATTTCCAGACGTCTACTCCTCTTGGGTGTTTCTGCTTCTTTTTTTCTAGGGCTTCCAGTTGTGTTGTTAAGATGCTTATGTGCAATGTTTCCAATTTCTTTTTAAAGGCACTGAGTGCTATGAATTTTCCTCTTAGCACTGCTTTCAATGTATCCCACAAATTTGGGTATGTTGTTCCTTCATTTTCATTGAATTTCAGAAACTCCTTGATTTCTTTCTTTATTTCTTCTCTGACCCAGGTGTCATTTAGCAGAGAGTAGTTCAGTTTCCACGTAGGTGAAGGCTTTTTGTTATTTCTGTTGTTGTTGAATTGCAGCCTAAGAGCATGGTGATCTTATAGGATACAAGGTATTATTTCAATCATCTTGTATCTATTGAGGCTTGCTTTGTGACCTACGATGTGATCAATTTTGGAGAAGGTTCCATGGGGTACAGAGAAGAAGGTGTATTCTTTCTTGTTTGGGTGAAAGGTTCTATAGATATCTGTTAGATCCATTTGACCCATGGCATTGGTTAATGATGTTGTTCCTTGGTTTAGTTTCTGTTTCCATGACTTATCCTTCAGTAAGAGTGGCGTGTTGAAGTCTCCCACTATTATTGTGCGGGGATCGATGTGTGATTTAAGCTTTTTTAGGAGATCTTTTACAAATGTGGGTGCCCTTGTATTGGGAGCATAGATGTTCAGAATTGTGATGTAATCTTGGTTGACTTTACCTTTGATGAGTATGGTGTCCTTCCTCATCCCTTTTGATTAATTTTGGTTGAAAGTCTATTTTGTTCGATACTAAAATCACTACGCCTGCTTGCTTCTTGTGACCATTTGTTTGGAATATTCTTTTCAACTTTTTACCCTGAGGTAATGTCTTTCATTATGGGTGAGGTGTGTTTCTTGAATGCAGAAGAATGTTGGATATTGTTTATGCACCCATTCAGTTAGTCTGTGTCTTTTAATTGGAGAATTGAGGCCATTGATGTTGAGAGATATTAATGACCAGTGACTGTTAAGAGTCTTAATTTTGATGTTTCCAGTCGAGCGTTTGTGTAGTTGTGTTTTTGCCATGGGATAGTTATCTATTTCCTGAGTAGTTTTGGTTGTAGCTTGACCCTTTGGGATAGAGTTTTCCTTCTAGTACCTTCTGTAAAGCTGGATTTGTGGATAGGTACTGTTTGAATTTTTTTTTTTTTTTTGTCATGGAGTATTTTGTTTTCTCCATCAATGGTTATTGATAGTTTTGCTGGGTAAGGTAGTCTGGCCTGGCATCTGTGGTCTCTTAGGGTTTGCAGGATCTCTGTCCAGGCCCTTCTGGCTTTTATGGTCCCTGCTGAGAAGTCAGGTGTAATTCTGATAGGTTTACCATTAAATGTTATTTGGCCCTTTTCCCTTTCAGCTTTAATATTTTTTCTTTGTTCTGCATGTTTTGTGTTTTGCTTATTATGTGACGGGCAGTTTTTCTTTTCTGGTCAATTCTATTTGGTGTTCTGTAGGCCTCTTGTATGTTTATAGGCATCTCTTTCTTTAGATTGGGGAAATTTTCTTCTACGATTTTGTTGAGAATAATTTCTGGGCCTTGGAGTCTGGTATCTTCTCTTTCTTCAATGCCTATTATCCTCAAATTTCTTCTTTTCATGGTGTCCTTAATCTCTTGGATGTTTTGTGTCAGGAGTTTTCAAGATTTGGCATTTTCTTTAATCGTTGCTTCAAGATCTGTGATTGTATCCTCTAGACCTGAGATTCGTTCTTCCATCTCTTGGATTCTGTTAGAAAAGCTCACCTCTGTGTTGCTCGCCTTCTTCTCTGAGGTCTCACGTTCCCGTTTTTCTTCTGTCTGTGTGTTTATCATTGAATCCATTTTCATTTTCAGATCTTGAACTGACTTTTTGACTTCTTTCATCTGATTGTTTGTGTATTCCTGAAAATTTTCCAGTTCCACTCTATGTGCTTCTTTTATGTCTCTCACCTGTTTGGCTGCGTCTTCCTGCATTTGATTATGAATTTTATTTGTTTCCTCCATTACCATCTTCATTAGTAAGGATTTGAGGTCATTTTCTTGTATTTTCATCGTATTTGAGTTCTCTGGGTTGTTTTCTTTAGGATAGCTGGAAACTGGAGACGCCATGTTGTTTTGGGTTTTTTTGCGTGTGCTTTTTCGCTGTCCTTTAGACATCTTGCCATCTTTGTTTTTGTTGGGTAGCTTCCAGAGTTGGATGGAGGGTGTCTGATGATAGATTCACTTGTTTTCTCAAGTTTTCCCTAGGCTGGGAGCTCTAATGCTTCACTGGTGTGGATGTTAGGAGGTTAGCCCTGTTGTTTTGGACTCTCACAGCCAGTGAATTTCAGCTCCCTTGTGTTGTAGGTCCTGCAATCTTTCTGGGTCTCTGAATGAGCGTTGGGTCAGGCCCAGGTATCCACAGCCTTCTGTGTCCCCTGCCAAGTCCAGCCAGAAACACTGGGCCCGAACCACGGGCCGAACTCAGCTAGGTTCTCAGGGCCTGAACTGTCTGCCGAGCTCAGCTAGGGATTCTGGGCCCAAAAATGCACACAAGGTCCAGCCTGAATTTTTGGGCTGGGACTACGCACCACGCTCAGCTAGGGGCTTTTGGCCCAAAGTGTGTGCTGTGGCCAGTTATTGACTCAGGGCCCGAACTGTCCACCAATCTCAGCCAGGAATTCTGGATTCAAACTGCACACTGTGTCCAACCAGAGTCTTAGAGCTGGTGGAACTTAGCGCTCCACCCAGCCTTCGTCACAGCAGGAGAACTGCGGCTGCGCTGAGCCAGCATGGGTGGTGGAACCGAGCGCTCTTTCCAGCCTGCGTCACAGCAGGAGAACTGCGGCTGCGCTGAGTCAGCACCAGTGTTGGAACTGAGCGTTCCACCCAGGCTGTGTCACAGCAAGAGAACTGCGGCTCCGCTGAGTTAACGCCGGTGGTGGAAGCGAGTGCTCCGCCCATAGTGCATCACTGCAGGGGAGCTGCCGCTGGGCTGAGGTGGTGCCTAGGGTGGAACTGAGCGCTCTGCCAAGCCTGCGCCACAGCAGGGGAATTGCTTGCTGGGCTGGGCCAGAACCCGGGACTCTGGGGCCGAACTGTCCGCCTAGTCCAGTCTGGGTCCGAAGGCACCACGCGACCCAAATCCTGCCCAGAGTCCCCTCTCCCGCATCAACTCCCACCAGCCACCACACCAATTGCCTCCACTGGAAGGCTATGAGCTGTAAACCTCAGCCACCGCCGCTGGTGCCACTGGTGCCGCTGGTGCCGCTGGTGATGCTGGTGCCGCTGGTGCTGCTGCCTCTGCCGCTGTCACTCCGATCAGAGAAAATCCATGCTCCTTCCATGTGCAGGGGCACGCAGGTCCTCCACACCCTGGTCCCTCTGAACCATGGAGCACTCCCGCTGCCGTGGTGTTGGGACCTCGGTGTTCCTGGCTCATAAATCTGTGCAATTCCCTGAATTGTTCACTGGAGCCTCCAAACGCGGTCCACACTGCTCGCCGCCATCTTGGATCCCTGGAGTCCCAATAGGAAGCCCCCACACCTATCCTGATATCCTGGTAAGTGAAGACTTTCATGTGGCAAAGTAATTTTAAAAGAATCTCAAATGTTTTTTAAAGAGAGAGAAAATGTGTGGAGTTGGGCCAGTGGGGAGAGGAGAAAGTGTGATCAGAATATATTATACACAAAGGTTTTCTAAAAATAAAAATATAACCATCACACAAGATATTTTTTAAAGAACTACCATCTGTAAAATAGTGTGGGGCTGCTGCTAATTTTGAAGTCAAAATTGAGACAAAGTTTTAGTTTCCTTGGTGAGTGCAGGACCATTCAGACTTATATTTATGTAGAAGCTTAGTCATTCAATCTAAGCTTGAAGTGACTCATAGCACTCTGTTCTGTGTCACTTTTGAATTTTCCCTTATTATACTCTATGCTATTTGTATTTTTCTCTTGACCAATCTTGCTCAGGAATTGTTTTCTGACTTTTCAAAACCAAAAGTTTATACTTTTATATTTTCTTCTTTATTAAATTCTTCTCTTTCTAGTCACTTACCTTCTACATGGTTTATTGTAGCATGTAATTATGTGAATTTTCAATTCAAATTAAATTAAATTTCAATTAAAACTTCACTTCACTCACTTATTTTTAGCAGTTACTTTTCATAATAGTATTTAAGCACTGAGTTGCACTCTGAACTATTTTTATGGAATCCTGCATGTTCTGATACGCAGAATTATGTTAGCATTCAGTTCTAAGTGTTTTTTTAACATCCTGCTAAAGTAATTTCCCAATTACTCTTGTGTTGTTGATCTGTACTTTAAACTCCTTAAACATATTAGACTTTTTGTTGACTCCCCCCTCCAATTTGATTGTGGAAATTCAAGCACATAATAGTGTCAAAGCATTCTGCAGTGTTCACCCTCATGTGCACTGCCCACATTTCACCTTTGGCATCTGTGTGCTGGCTTTAGTATGTACATTCACTTATCTATCAATAGTTTTAACCCTGCATTTATTTATTGTTTTAAAAATGTTTTTAATTGAAATAAGTAGCTCACTTCAGCCTTGCATCCAGACATGCCCAGCTACCCTCACTCAAACTCCTCTTATACCCTCCATTGTCGAGTCAATAGCCAGTTTACATTTGGTTATATTTTTACATATACACAAATACATCTGCTGCGTCTGTTTTTGTTGTTTGTGTGTATATGGTTATGGTTTCAGCATCAGAAAGCCAATAAGGGACACATCTCCTGGTAGGCTAATTCTCCTCCCTGCAACCCACAGTGGCTTGCAGTTCTTTGTCGAGGGATGGAATCCTCAAACGTTTCCCTTTCCATTTTAACATATCCATTGCTACTTCCATCGTCCTGGTCTTGTTTATACAGCCCTTTCTATGAGAGATTGTTTGCAGAAGACTTCTTGGTTTTTGGCTCTTACAGTCTTCTTGCTCCCTCTTCCTCAGTGTTTCCTGGGCCATAGATTCAGGAGCTGGGTGGGATATGTATGTATCCACTGGGGCTGAACGACTCACAGTCATTGATACCTGTATTGTATCCAGTTGTGGTTTTCTGTCATGGTCTCCATTTGCTGTAAAAAGAAAAGTTCCTTTGGTGAAGGTTGCCACATCCTTGAGTTGCTTTTCTTCCTGGAACTTATACCAATTTACCTGTTGGTATAAGGATAAGAATTGAATGTAGTTGGGAATTATCTGGTCAAGAAAGTGGCTGTAGTAGATTCTTTCTTAAGATCCATAATCTCAACTCCTGAGAAGTTGGCTCAGATTCCAGTACCAGATGACTAAGTTACGGTGTCTATTGCTGTGACTATACACCATGACCAAGGCAACTTTTACAAAAGAAAGCATTTGATTAGGGGCTTGCTTACCATGCTTAGTCCCTTATCATCATGGCATGGTGGGATCATGACAGCACACATGGCACTGCAGAAGAAGCTGAGAGAAGAATGGCTCTTTTGACATCCTTCCCCTGGTGACACACTTCCTTCAACAAGCCCACACCTTCTAATCCTTCCCAAATAGTGTCACTCCCTGGTGACTAAGCATTCAAATATATGAGCCTATTGGGCTGTTCTTATTCAAACCAGCACAGCAGGCATGAGTGAGTAGATACCTATCTAGGGCCTTAATGCCTATGACACTTTACAGTACCAAAGCAGAAAGGTGAACCCCAACCCAGCTACAAACCCTTTGATCTACAAGAGTGACCTGTCTGCAAGAGCAGTAGTGGCACAAAGCTATGGGAGTAACCAGTCAATATCTGATTTGAGTTCAGGCCTACTCCATGAGATGAAAGTCTTACCCAATGCTGCTTGGGTGGCCAAGAACCCGACACTAGATAGGCAGGGACCTAGGAGAAAATAAAATAATACCGTTTTACTAAAGGAGCGTGGCTATCAAATTCCTCCTAACAACATTTGACTACACTCATAGATCAGTGCCTTGTTCAACCTTCATCAAAGAACTTTCCTCCTGTAGTAGATGGAAAAAATACAGAGACTCACAGACAGACAATATACAGAGCTTGAGAGGTCTTGGAAAACTTAGCTCTAAAAAGAATATCTCCATCAGATCCCTCTCCTCAGGGCTCGGGAGGAAGTGGAGGTAACAAGAGTGTAAGAGCCAGTGGGGTTGGAGAACATGAAGGAATCAAGGCTCTCTAGATAAAACAGGACTGTCACACATATGAACTTACAGAGACTGAGGCAGCATGCACAGGGCTGGCATGGGTCTGCACCAGGAGAAATCCTAACACTGAAAGGAGAAATGGACACACACCCTCATTCCTAACACAGAAGCCCTCTCCAACTGATAGCCACTTTCAAATGAAAAATTTAGTTTTCTCCAAGTGTGTTTCCCTCCAGAAACAAACTACATGCTCAGCAATAGACAGCCAACAGAAAACAAACTTAGTGGCATCTTTGGAGGTTCCTTTGTCATATTGTTAAGCCAGGGCATTTTTGTTTGGTTTCTTCTTCTTCTTCTTCTTCTTCTTCTTCTTCTTCTTCTTCTTCTTCTTCTTCTTCTTCTTCTTTCTTCTTTCTTCTTCTTCTTCTTCTTCTTCTTCTTGTTTAACCTTATAGGTCCTTGATGTATGTATTATGGCTTCCAGTTTTATTTTTTAATGGGATTCTTGTGTGTTTGAAGTGTCTCTGTGTCTATATCAGTTTCTTGAGCTTTTTCTTGGGCTCTTCCTCTTGTTTGGTTGTTTTGACACAGTCTCATTTGTTTGGTTTTGATTATTTTTATTGTATTGTATCTTATTATTCTTTAGATGCCTGTTTGTTTTTTAATGAAAGACAGAAGGGTGTGGCTACCAATGGGAGGAGCTGGCGAGGAACTGGAAGGAATAGGGACGAGGGGAACCATAATCAGAATATAGTGTCTGAAAAAAAAATCCATTTTTAAAAAAGAGGAAAAAAAGAAAACAAAACTGGGAGGAACTTATGCAGGGGAGGAACCTGTGGTGGGATCTGATACAGAGGCCACAGAGGAATGCTGCTCACTGGCTTTTTCTTCCTGGCTTGCTCAGCCTCTTTTCTTATAAAAGCCAGAACCGCCTGCTCAGGGATGGCACTACCCACAATGCAGTTGGTTTCCTCCACCTCCAAGAATCACTAATATGAAAATGCCTTAGCTCTTCCCGTGATGCGTCTTTCTTAGGAGCTTGTTGGTGCCTGAAAGTTTTTTCCCAGAACACAGAAGAATACAATGTTCCTGTAAGACATTCTCTGTGAAAATATCATGCTGCCTAATTTTCAGGATTCCTGTTGAAAAAAGAAATCTTACTGTCATTATCTCAAAGGTCTGCTTTAGTTTACATTTTCTGCCTCAAATAGAAAAATAAAAAGGATCAAAATTAAAAATAAATAAATAAAAAGAAAATGCCTTATCCAGGTGTGATGGTGCATGTCTTTAATCCTAGCACTCAGGCAGGCAGAGGCAGGCAGATTGCTATGAGTTTGAGGCCAGCCTGGTGTACAAAGTGAATCCAGGACAGGCAAGACTACACAGCGAAACTATGTCTCAAAATAAAATAAAAGAAAGAAAGAAAGAAAAAGAAAAGAAAAGAAATTTGAATAGTTTAAGTGTGTGACTATAGCAGATCACAGATTCAGAAATTGTTTGCCCAAGGTGAGACAGATTATCTTAGGAGATGGGCTGTCACAACAGACATTCCTTTCTGGGATGACTGATAAGGGTCTATCAAGGCCAGTTGTAATCTCATAGAAATTCTGTTTTTACAAACAAGGCACTCATCAGGAAGCCTGTGATAGACCAAAGGGCAGACATCACCAAAGCCCACCTTAGTGAACCACCTGGTTTTACTGGGGTTGCTTAACATACTATGGAGTAGGGGTTACTTACAGAAGCAGAAATTATTCAAAGGCTGCATTAACAAAGCCCACGCCAGCTTGGAGGACAGCTCACAAAATTTCAGAACCCAGAGCACACTGCACAGACTACAGGCAGCTCAGCAGTTGGGGTGAGTCCTTTCCCAGGATTTCAGTTGATCTAAACATCTTCCAATTGGTTTCTTCTTCTTCTGGGCAGCTGGCTTGGTCTGAGTCTTCTCTGCAGCTTGGAGTGTCTGAGAGTGACTTTCAGCAACATTTATTGTTTATTCTTGGATGGGAGGGGCCTAGTGAATCTGATTAGTTTTAAGGAACCTAACCTTTTTTTTTTTTTTTTTTTTTTTTTTTTAAATAACCTTCTGGCCTAAGCAGTTTCCTGCAAAAATGGAATGTTTCAATCTAGGGGGAAACTGCTATGTGACATCAGCTCACTATGGCTCTGAGAAAGAATTACCCATGTTAATGTAAGGAGTGGTGAGTATGAACACATTCCTTCATGGTCAGTGGTCAGTGATGCTTCTGCACTGACAGGATGAGTGTCCTACATTGTGTGGGGGGGAAATGTTTGCTGATATGATAGATGGGAAAAGCCACAGTGAACAAGGTACCATGGGTACGGCTGAGCCAGTGGGAGCATTGTTGGGCTCTATGGAGGCAAGGTGAGCCACTCAGTGTTGGCCTCAGTGAAGCAGATGAAGAAGGGAGGATTCATTTTGTTATGATACAAACTGGATGCTCTTGCTGGATGCTAAGGCCAGTGAGGACACGGTACCAAGGCTAGCACAGTTCACGAGTAGGAAGCCATAACAGGAGTGAAGTACATAGGAGCAGAAGATTATTTATGAGTCAGACAAACACTTGCACTGCAGCTTGTGATTTTGTAACACACTTACTCTTCTGATTGATGTCTTTGTTAATGTTTTTCTTAGCTTCCAGCAAATACAAATTTATAGATGAGTCAGGTATGGTGGGCACACCTATAATCCCAGCACCACAGGGGCTGAGGGGACCTGGAGTTAAAGGCCAACCTAAACTGCACACTAAGATTCTATCTACAGAATAACACAAAACAAAAAACAAGATAAACACAAAAACAAATCCACAACCAGAACCACAGAGAGCATCTAGGGAGGCAGCCTAGACTCAGAGGGAGAAACAAGGGCTTTTTCTGGAGAGCAATCTCCTGAGAGGGAGCCCAGGATTTTGGCAATATGAACAGGCCAGCGTCCCAGCCCAATGCAATTGAGACAGGCAGAAGAGGCACACAGTGGGTATCCCTGCATAGGATGGCAAGCTTTGGATATTCCAGTAGTGCTGTAAAATAAGAAGGGCTCTGGAGCCTTCCATTCATGATGTGAGGTTGTCTTTTTACTTTTCATGAGGGATTGAGTTCTAGATCTGCTGCCTACCTCCTCGGAGCTATGGACTGAGCCTAGCGATGTAACTTTGGGTTCATGTAGATGTGTTAAGCTATAATACATTTGTCTTCATAGATCATAGCTAAATGGAGTCCCAGGAGTTCTTCATGTCCAAACTGCTGGATGAGGTAGGATCAAATACAAAGGCAACAAATTGGTCCCCAGTGACTGATACCTGGCATTGAGTAGTCCCATGTGCACCAGCCCCTAAGCAGCTCAGGGACTTTAACCAGTGGGACTCTAGTATACCACAATCAGAGGGTAAAGCCTGACTATGCCGTCCTCCTAAACAAGGAAGGCCCAAGGACATCTTCAGATCAGTTCTCTTTTAGTTCACATGAGAAGGCAGCCACCAAAGTATTCCAAGTGCTGTTCTCCTTAGATGTAGCCCAGACAGGCCTGCTTGACTCCGTGATGAATCTTCATACTCCCATGATCTAGAGTGATGGCCAGCAGGAGCTCCTACATTAGTACATGCATTGTCAGTCCTTTAAAGCACTGGTGTGTTATAGAAAAGGCGATGCTGCTGTGTGTTCTGCAGGAGCCCATCGAATGTCCTCAGACTTGCTTGCACAGAGGCTCCATGACCAGCTCCTCCTAGTTTTTACTCTTTCCTGTTTGGGGTCAGGTAGGACACAATGCTACAATTGCCTCTGAAGTGAAAAACAAAAAAATGTAACCCAATGTGCCTTCTGACCATCAGGAGTCAAAGCCCCCTGTATGCTGTGCTGTCATACCTGAGATGGAGTGGGTCGGCCTGCTTCAAGGGGCAGAGGACAAGCCAGATGCAGGGCTGCCCAGCTCACTCAAGTTCTTGGCTCTGTAGCCCCTTCCAGCTGTTAATGACCTTCACTGAGTGTGGCCAGGACACCAGCTCTAGAAGCACATGTTTTCCCACAGGTAGAATACCGAGTCCATACGCGCAGTTGTTGGGTCCATGGCCAAACTGCCATGTCTCGCTGCTGGGCTGTCTAGCTGTCCTGCTCTGTGGATGACCTGTGTTCCAAGTCAGGGAGGGTCAGATGAGCATCCTTTTTTCATTAACCAATTAGCCCCAAGTTGGAGGCTTATATGCTAGAAACATGGTGACTTATTTTGGACCATGAGATATCCTAAACCAGTATTATAGAAGCCTTTGATTACCTATAAGTTTTATACCTTAGTATATTCCCTTTATGGAAAAATGACTAGAAAGATCAGATGTGGTTGAAGCTCATACCACATCTTAATGTACTCTAGGAATTGCTCAAATCTTGAGTCCTGCTAAAACTGTTGCATTTGTTGTTCTGTAAAGTTGATGATCATTTGGTTTGTGAGTGAATTTTGGATTAATTTTAGCTCCTTTGTTTTTGTTTGTCTGGTTTGTAACGACTGATTCAGAATGGTTACTTTCTGTACTGTTCTGTGACTGCAAGAGATGACTCATGAGCTCACTGTGGGGTCTCCTGGCTATTCAAGGATGCCAAGCTCCTGCTCAGAGCTCTTGTGCCTTGCCATCCATACCCAAAGCCACAGAACATGGTGGAGCCAAAGTCCGGTTTGCTGTTGCTGACCTCCACCTCCACAGACTTCACACACTCTGTCCTCATGTGGGACTTTGAAAACTACGGTGAAAAAAGATTCATCCTCCTCAAAGGTGATGTGCCACATTGACTGGTACCACAGCGCAATGAGAGTGGCCCATGCATTCTCTCCATGCAGTGATGAACCAGCCAGTGTTGGTTTATTGATAGGACCATGCCAGACCAAGGTGATGTAGTGGGGTAAGATAAACCCATAGACTATGCTGAGGAATAGTTTGCTAACACAAAATACATCTTCCCATGGGCATCAAGGGTACATGGCTCTCAGCCAAGCTGTCTTGAGGGTATCCCCAGGGTAAAAATCACCATAGAGGTCATTGTCCAAGAGCTGTGATTATGGCCTCAGGCACCTGCGTTCTCCATGCCTTAGGGTCCTAGTGCCTCGGCTTAGGGACTATGGCCCACAGGGACTCCTGTTTACTTCAGTGTGGGTAATTGCTCTCTGAGGAACACTCTCTCTCAGTCTCAGTGTCCACCCCAAGGGGCAGACCCCACTTTAAGGTCAACAGCAAACAATAGAGACACAGGGCTCTAAACTTGTGGCCACACTGCATGTTCTCCATGACGTGTAGACATCTTGGGCTTAGACGGGCAGTGAGGGACAACTTCTTCCATGTGAGTTACTCCTTCTCCATACACTTCCTGCTTTTGGTCATCTACCTTGCTCTCTCTCTCTCTCTCTCTCTCTCTCTCTCTCTCTCTCTCTCTCTCTCTCTCTCTCTCTCTCTCCCTCCCTCCCTCTGTCTCTCTCCCTCTCTCCCCCTCTCTCCCCCACTCTTTCCCTCTCTCCCCCTCTCTCTCACTCTCTCTCTCTCTCTCTCTCTTCTCTCTCTGTCTCTCCTCTCTCTCCCCCTCTCTCTCCCCTGTCTCTGGTCTCTGTCTCTCTGTCTCTGTCTCTCTCTCCTCTCTCTGTCTCTCTCTGTCTCTCTCTCTCTCTGTCTCTCTCTCTCTCTCTCTCTCTCTCTCTCTCTCTCTCTCTCTCTCTCTTCTCTCTCTGTCTGTCTGTCTCTATCTCTTTTTCTTTTTGGAGATGGGGAGATTCTCAAAACAGATTTCATTTTTGCCCTGACCTACTTTAGTATATAAAAGCAGAGGGGAAAACCCAACTGTTTGCAGAATCCCTTTACTTCATTAGTTTCAGTGGCTTCTGCAGGTCTGCTTTGTGACCTATCTTGGCTGTTGATCAGTATGAACAGATATCCTGCCCTTGGCTCAGACAGACCTGGATCTCTGAGAGAGGGACATGGTGGTATTATTTGACTCTGGTGCAGAGCTCAGGACTCAGAGCCACCTGTGGCCCAAAGATCTATAGGCAGACAGGTACTGGGGCTGAGGTTCAGACAGAGGGAACTTGGGGGTTCAATAGAGAAGTCTTACATGCAGGTTGAAGTCTATCTGCAAGGAATGCTGACAGACCAGCGCTTGCCTTTGTGTGGACGAGTATGGGTCCAGGAGAATAGCTTGGCTCTTCAGTGGGTGGTGAGAGCGGCATAGCAAAAGCTCTGTCCCTGCTCTCAAGCTCACCTGTAGGAGAAAGGCTTTTATGTGCACATTCACAAGGCGGGAAAGATAGGCTTTCTTGTTCAGGCTATGCCCTGGAGTGATTTCTTTGGCTTCATGTATGCAACATCCCACTCATAGAATCTCTAGGATGGGCCTGGGAGTGCTCACTCCCGTGGAGACACTTAGGCAGAGGAGAGCTTTTTCACTGCACGCTTCTTGGCCTGAGAGGCCCATATGCTAAGAGGCCTGTGTGATTAGAGACAGGTCAGTGTACAAGGTGTAGGAAGACAGGCTTGAAGCTGGGAAGGAGTGACAGCCTAGATGTTTGGGGCTTGGCTTTAAGCAGGCACAGCCTGACACCTTCTCTGGTGGGCACAAGCCTCCACCAGGCCTGGGGGAGTGGGTGATACTTGTCTACCTCACTGTGCTTATCGTCCACAAGGGAGTGACTTAAAGTGGCAGTGGAGAAATAGACAGATGTAGAGTTCACAGAAGAGCTAAGACCAGTTCATCCCCCAAGAGCCTGGCCCATCTGTACCAACCACATGCCATGCTCCCTCCAGACTGTCAAGCATGTTCCTGAGAGCTGTTTTGCATCCTGCCTCTGAGAAGCCTGGCCCACCCTGTGATAAGGCTGGTCCTTTCTAGGTTCAAAAGATCTGTGCTGGGGAACAGATTGGCCATTGGTATGCCTTAGCAGGCTGGCATATATCATTATAGGAGCTCCAGGTCACATGGTATCATAGGCCGCGATCAATATCAAAGCGAACAGAAGCTACTGAGGGATACTGCTCACCCCAAGCAAGGTTTTCTTCTGTTCTGGGTCTACTGTGTGTAGAGTAGAGAGTTTATGCTCAGACTATCACAGTGTTGAGAGATGATGTCATCATTTCTACAGCAATGGCACTCATGACAAGCGCTCCTAGTTACAGCTGGCTGAACCCAGTGTGAGATGATGGCTTCCCTACACCCTGTGTCTCCTTGACAATACCCATCTGTGTCATAATAACTCCCAGTGACCCACTCTCAAATGGCAACGAACAACTACACAGCTGTGGTAGAGTTTGTCCTGCAGGGATTCTCTGGGGATCCTGGGCTCCAGACTCTCTTCTTGGTCTTTTTCTTCCTTCTTTACATCCTGGCTCTTGCTGGAAACACCCTCATCATCATGGCAATCAGCCTGAACCCAAGTCTTCACAACCCCATGTACTTCTTCCTTGCAAACCTAGCTCTGTTGGACATCGTCTGCACGTCCACTGTCCTTCCCAAGCTGCTTGGCGGTCTGCTGGGTAAGGGCAGCCACATCTCTTACAAAGGTTGCATGACTCAGCTCTTCTTTCTGACCTGGTTTCTGGGGGCTGAACTTCTGTTGCTCACTGCCATGGCCTATGACCGCTATGTGGCCATCTGCCGCCCACTGCACTACAGCATGCTGATGAGTTGGCCTGTCTGTGTCCTGCTCGCAGGCAGCGTGTGGGTTATCAGTGCAGCCAGCACATCTGTACACACTGGCCTGATGGCAAGGCTCACTTTCTGTGGGCCCAACCAAATCAGTCACTTTTTATGTGAAGTCCCAACACTGCTGCTTCTGTCTTGCAGCCCAACCACCCTCAATAACATCATGATCGTTATCGCAGATGTTTATTTTGGTGTGATCAACTTCCTGTTCACCATGGTATCGTACAGTTTCATCATTGCCAGCATCCTGCGCATCCGCTCAGCAGAGGGCAAGAGGCGTGCCTTCTCCACCTGCTCTGCCCACCTGGTGGTGGTCACCTTGTATTACTCCACTGTCATCTATACCTATGTGCAGCCTGGCTCTGGATCCTCCTTGGAGAATGGCAAGGTTGTTGCCTTATTGTATACAGCAGTCAGCCCTACCCTGAACCCTCTCATTTACTCTCTGAGGAACAAGGATGTCAAAGTGGCCCTCAGGAAGATGTTTCCCTGTGCCTGTTGAGGAGACAGAAGGCACCAGTGTGACTTGATCCAGCTGTTGATGAACTAGTTGGAACGAATGACTTAGAATCTGACATTGTGGCAAAAGCCAGGGAGGTAATTTATGTCGCAGGCTCCTTGGAGGCACTACTGGCCATTTCCTTTTGTCAGTGTGGGTAACTGGGTTTGGGGCAGGATGTTTGTCTATAGCCTGCTATAGATGTTTCTGATATAAGGATTTTTGGTATCCTACACTGGAGAAAATAACCCAGCCCATGATATTGTTTAACTCCTAATAGTATGTACTTGAGAATTGTCTGATGGCGGCACCATGTTCTCCACACCACTGAGAATAGAGAACAAGCAATCTGCCTCCCAGACCCTGATGCCCATGAAAGTGTGAGTTGACTTATGTAGTCCTCTTCAGCCAGGAAGCTTTGTCATCATGGCAGAGGATGCCAGCCTTCTCTTGGTTTGGGCAGAAGCATCTGCTATGTAACTAGGAGTTCATTCTAGCTCTGGCTTCTTCCTTCCTTCACACAATTTCCTCTAGGCTATGGTAAACTATATTATTTGGTACAGTTAATACCAACATCCAAATGCACAGCTGCCTCTGTGCCTCTTCTCTTCTGGATCCATTGGTGTAGCTGGGTTTTGAAGTCCTTGATTTCTTTGTTAACCTCTTGTTCTAAAGTTTTTGTTATGGTCTATTGATTTGACCAAATGTTTGTTTGCCATTACATGATTATTTTATCACCTCAAGGTCTGCTCATGATCCTGGGCAGCCTCCGTGAATGACCAAATACCTTCCCTCAATTTGTCCTACATTATTTACTTTGTGCTTGTGTGTGTGTGCACATGCATTCATGTGTCCTCCCACCGGTGAATGTGTTGGTGTTTATGTAGAGATCAGAGATCAGCTTACAGGAACCAGCTCTTTCCTTCTACCAAGTGGGTTCTTAGAATCAAACTCAGTTTATCAGGCTCTGCAGCAAGTGCTCTTACCTGCTGACCATCTCACTGGTTTTCAGATTTGTCTTATAGCCTGTTTCCCAGATTTTGATAGCACAGTGCCTTACAGAAAGAACTCAAGCACAGTGAATTGGATAGGATTTAGCAGACAACTGTGTACTTGTCACCAGTGCTCTGCTGTTGAATTCTTGCTCTGTATGCATTTCCTTTTTTTAATCCATGTGTCTACATATTTTTACGGATTTCAAAACAAGCTGCACACATCAATTCACTCTTCTTCAAATCCTTTCATGTGCATATTGGAGGCAATGATCTGTTTGTAGGGTTTGCTGGCTTAAGGCAAAATTTTCAGACAGTGAAATGAGTGGGTTTGAGCATCATTTACTGAGTTTTGGCAAATACACACAGCTGTGTAACATGAGCCTCGGTGGAGAGTGGAGAGTGCAGCCTTCAAGCTAGGATGTTTCACCCAGGGATGCTCACCTGTCAGGCTTGAGGTCATCACTGCCCTTCCTGGCGGTCATCGCTGTTTTGGTCTGTCAGCTATGGGTCAGTTTTGTGTGTTACACAACTTTGTACAAATAGAATCACACAGCACACATTCTTTTGCATGTGTCCTCTTTCATAGCACAGTGGCTTTTTTATTGTTTTTTTTTTCATTTTTGTTCTGAAATAGCAATTCCATCATCTTTCTTTTATATAGCAAAACACAGAATGTAGTTTCAGAGTAGACAGAAAGATTTACTCTGAATCGCACAGTTGATGGAGTGCTAACCTTTATATAATTTCTGATTGTTTTCTTCTTGTTGTATGCAGTGTATTGTATTTATGTGTGAAAATAAAAAAAACTTTATTTTTGATTTATTAATTTTATGTGCATGAATGTTTGGCCTGCATGTATGAATGTGTACCCGTGTCTGGTGCCCTGGAGGTCAGAGGAGGATGTTGGATTCCCCGGAATGGAGTTATAGATGGTTGCAAGCCACCATGTGTGGTTGTGGGAATAGAATTCAGGTCATCTGCAAAAGCAGTAAGTGCTCTTAAAAGCTGAGCCACCTCTCCAGCCTCACAGCATATTTAACAGGGTCATTCCTGTTGTCATGTGTAACCAGTACTTCTCTCTTTTCTACTTTTGGTGAACATGGATTCTATGATTATAACACAGTTATTATGCTGCTTCCATAAATAACTGTCTTCTTCCATGGTTTTCTTCCTTCTGGTAAGTGACTTTAAACAGCATTGCAAGGGTTGCAGAGTGATTTACATGCTGAGTTTTGTAACCAAGTTTTCACCCTGGTTTTACCATCCCAGCAGCAGTGAATGGGATTTCTAATTGCTTTTTTTTTTTTATCACCACCTACGTCCACTGATAGAAAGAGACTCAGAATTTGAAGCCTAATCATTTCTAACTCCTGCATAGCTCCCAAGAGGCTCCCTGCTGCTCTTGGAGTGATGCTGACTTTGGGGATGGTCTGCATTGTGTTTCTTGACTGAAGAGGCACTGCCCTGCAAACCGCCCACTGACTATGACTTTACACATCTGCTCTGCTTCATGTTCATCAACACCCTTTTGCTTTCTTATTTGATGTGTTACATAGGAAGACATAACTTAATTTATAAATATTTGGGTATTTCCCAGCTGGCTCTGCTGTAGACTGCAGGGAATTATGGAGTTGGCTGGTCTGAGTGCCTTGGGGGCCGTGTCATAAGCTTTTCAGGTTAGAGTCTGTGGTTCCTGTGCCACAATATGCCTTTTGGTTCCCAAGAAACCGAGGCACTCCCTCGGCCAGTGAAACACTCAGGCCACCTACCATTTCTCTGTGTTCTTTAGCAGTCAGTGAAGCATCTAGAAGCTCAAGAAGACAATTAGTCTTGTATACCCTGTGTAGCTTGCAAACATCATTGTATCCTGGCAAACACAATAGAATTCTTCCTGGCCACTGTCATTACACTGTATTTTGTATGAGTATATAAAAATCTGATTGCTTGTAAACTTGCCTCAGACTCAGTCTTGCTGAGATCCCTCTATCCTGGCCAGGTTTTCATTTCTCATTGACTATATCAGGAGACACTGGCTCAGTAAGCACTGGCACTTACAGTTAACTGACATTCTGCACCATACTTTATTATATCGCTTATACCTTTTTTTTTTTAACTTGTTGAGATTTGTTTTATGACCTAAGTGGGGGAAAAGTCCAGAGAGATCTCAAAAAGCTCCTGTACCCTGCTGTGGTTGGGTGGTTGGGGCTTCTGCACCATGAGGTCCCACTGATCTGGAGGTCTTTAGGGCCTGTGATGTCTGTCTTCTTGTTTTCTTACTGAGAAGACTGAAATATCCCACTGTAACAAGCTAGTTTACTTTGTCTTGTAGTTATATGAGGTTTTCTTCATGTTATTAAAAGTGTTGTTGCTTAGGTGTTTTAGTTTGTTCGTTTGTTTGTTTTGTCACACTGACTGTTTCTAACTCTATTTTACACTACTCCCTTTTTTCTTTATTCATGCTACTAATTTCTGGTCTGAGATTGACAGCATCTGATTTTAAAAGTTAGTTGCCCCAGCTTTCACTTGACTGTTTAGTGTGTATAATTATATATTTTGTAGGGAACATATAGTCTACTTATGTTTTATTCTGCAACCTGAAGAAATATGCAGCAGTTAATTTAGGTATTCTGATTGTTTGTAAATATTTCCCCTTCATTTTTGAAAGATAATTTTCTTGTGTATAAAAATCCGAGTGATTTTTTTTTCTTTCAGTGCTCAAAAGTTGTTGCTCTCTTTCTAGTTAGCAATTGTCAAAATAAAAATCTTACTTTTTATTTGGTCTTCTGCATATGACATGTAATGTAATATTCTCTCTCCTTTTAACTTTTATTGCTTCATTGTGAATTTCACATCATGTATCCCAATCCAGTTCATCTCGCCATCCCGTTGTATCTTCCTGGCAACCCCCAAAATAAAATAAAACAAAATAAAAATAAACAAGATGAAATCAACTCTCCATGGCTGCTGCAGTTTGTCATAGTGTGTCATACAGTATACCCCTTTGTCCAAACATCTTTATTTGCAAATGTTCACGTCAGTGAGTCAGTGGTCTGGTTCAAGGCCTCTGGCTTCTGTTACACCATCAATACTCTGTCCTCACTGTGACTTGTCTGGGATATCCCATTGTTACCCTGTGCCATGGATCTGTAGGACCAGCCCCTTCATATGCTCCAGAAGTTTATATATGGGCTGGATGTTGGGGTGGACCATCTCAAAGCTCTGGATCTGGATGGAACCGCGTTGGTCACCCCACCAGATCTCTGGCACTCACACCACCAGGACAGCTCTCCAGGATCCCACTGCCTCACCCAATGCTGGCCATCAAAAGGTGGCATCATGCCTCCTGTTCTCATGACCTTCTGGACAGCTTTCTTGCCTGCCAGAGGTGGCGAGAGGCCAGGGGTTGGGAGTGCATCTCTCCTTTGCCCATACCACTGCACAGCAGATGAGAGGCAGGGCAAGCTTTCCCACATTCATGGCCTCCGGGTCTATTCACCTGCAGTCCTATCACCAGAGCCAGATCTACTGTACTTCTCAGGGGAGGTGTGTGTGTGTGTGTGTGTGTATGTGTGTGTGTGTGTGTGTGTGTGTGTGTGTGTGTAAGAGAGAGAGAGAGAGAGAGAGAGAGAGAGAGAGTAACTCTCCCAATGGTTGCAGCCAGTGGTATGTGTGGCCAGCTCTCCACAGCCCTTGGACATCATAATGGTCCCAGGCAGCAGCCCAGATCAGGGACATCTGCATGGTCCTTGGTGGTGACATGGGTCATGGACATTGATACAGAGCCCTGCTGCTGCGTGGCCACGAGCCCAGACATGGACTTCACCATGGTCTCTGGTGGAAGGGCAGGCTGCTCACACTGGGCTGCCTCTCTTCCTGGTGCTCAAGCTGTTCTGCTCTTCTTTCTCTCCCATCTCCACACCACACACTTGTAAACTGGAGTGGCTCCCGCTGTGGGCAGGCAATGTAATAATCTTATGTCAAGCAGCTATTTGACTATGGTGTTGTTCAGTATAGTAGGTTCTCCCACGCTGAGTAGTAAGCAAGCCTGACCTTCTTTAGCTTCTGAGACCAGATGAGTGTGAACGCACTGAGGGCCGTATGGTGATAGACAGAACCACCAAGAACATGGCTGGAGTTGGTTTCAGATCCACAGTCCAAACAAAGCCTGCTGTAGTAAAAATGAAATCTACCTCTGGGTGGAGCCATGCCCTTGTTGCTACAGGAAGTGTGTTTTAATAGGACAGTCTGCTAAAGCACATATCCTTATTCTAAATACTCAAGGGGCTGACAGACCAAAGAAAGATTCTGTCAAGTCAAGCTTGGGGAATAAGCTTTTTATGGGCAACTGCATTAATCCCACCCTTGGCCTTCGCATTTATAAGATTTTATACAGATAGTCAGGAAAGACTAGTGATTGGATTCTCAGGAGAGCACCTTGTGACCTTTCTTCTCCACCAACCCTATCACTATTACCAAAGATCTACCTATATGCTGTATTGCTCTGTTTATTTCATTGCTGTGACTGTAAACCAACCTCTCCTATTGGCCATCCAAGACACTGTGCTTCAGGTTGGCAGTGGATGTGTCAAGCTATAGGACAGGAGGCCATCTCATTGGATTAGGTGAGCACTTTATTCAAGAGGCAAAGTATGTTCTGGATAAATAATATGTTCCCACAGAGGATATTGTGAGTGTTGGGTGCTATTATTCTTCAAGTCCTAAAGTGTATGAAAGGCTTGATGCCTTCTGTAGGCACAGCAATGTGCTCATTTTCTACACTAAATAATTAAAGGGCAGGAGAGAAGTGATACTGGAAATTGTGGGGAGTCTGGGTGGAACCAACATATAATGTTGGGAAAGCTGGGGCCCCTTATTGGGTACCAAATCTTATTAATATGTTAACTTAAGAAATAACCCACATGGAAGTGCAAATTATTACAGCTAATAGGAAAAGTCTCGGGTTGAGGTGAACTGTAAATGTGCAGCTGCCCAGAGCAAGAGAATGGAGAAGGGAAGGTGGAATGGGGGCCGTTCTCTCCGAAATAAAACAAGCAAGGAAGCAAGGCAAGCAAGCAAGCAAGCAAGCAAACAGCCACGGAGGTCAGCCACATGGCTAGGGGGCTTGCTTTGGAAAAAAAAGTAAGAAGGCCTAAAGTGTTAGGGAATTTAAAAAATAAATCCAGGGCAAGCAAGCAGTGTCTCTTGCAACTGCCTTGGAGGAAAAGAATGAAAATAAAAGGAAGGGGTGAAAAATGTGCATATGAAAATCAGCCTGAAGGTCTGTCACATGGCAGCAGATAGTCACAAGGTGAGGGAGAGAGAGAGAGAGAGAGAGAGAGAGAGAGAGAGAGAGAGAGAGAGAGAGAGAGAGAGAGAGAGAGAGAGAGAGAGAGAGAGAGAGAGAGAGAGAGAGAGAGAGAGAGCTTGAGAGAGAGAGAGAGAGATTAAGGAAGCCTAAAATTGTTAGGGAGTCTAAAGGCATACTTATGCTTGGTCCAGCTCTGGAATGAAAAAAAAAAAAAAAGACAGAAGAAATGAAAAAGGAATAGTTCTAGCCTTCCTAGTCAGGACACAGAAAGGTTGGCAGAAGCAGCCAAGCCTCGTGGTAGCTCCTATGGACTGCACTAAGGGGAGAGAATCCTAGGAAGGAAAGGCATATTATTTTAAGATGACCCCTCCATTCTAAGGGCGACACCCACACCCCACAGCCCCAGCCAGGCCCTAGACTTCTTGCCCAACTGGACCAACAGTCAAGGGAGGCAACAAGGACGTGGCTCCACCCAGAGGTAGATTTCATTTTCACTGCAGCAGACTTTGTTTGGACTGTGGATTTGAAGCCAACTCCAGTCACTTTCTTGGTGGTGATGGTGCATCCTGGGCATAGAGGGCGGAGGAGAAGAAAGCAGGCTGATTTTTGATTTCTCTCCTCAGACTGATTAGAGCTAACTCTGAACATTTCACCTCCTGTCTCCTCTCTCCTTAATATTGCCATGCCATGAAAGGCCAGTGCCTAACTGATTTCCCTTAAATAGAATGGACAGAGAAAGAAAAGGCTGGGCCTTGAGTACCAAAACTTCCCCATGGGCTTATTCACTGGGGTCTTGTTACCAGCTTGTGTGAAGTGATCAGGCCCTCATACTGTGTCTCTGTCTCAGCATACAGTGACATGGTACCGGCAGTTGAAGTCCTAGCCTTGACTGCAGATATAGGAGGAAGCCGAGTATTTAGAAGGCCTGACTAAAAGCTCTTGCACCACTAATGCAGCCAGACTCTCCCACACTGTGCTGGCCATGCCTCATGTTGTTTTGTAGAGTAGAGAGGGCCCTAGTGAGGCAAACTTATTACTCACTGTTCCTTGAGGTTGGTTTGGGACCTAGTTCACAACTGTGACCACCAAAATGTGACCGTACGGTTGGTTGGAACCACAGGCAGGAATCATGTGCACTTGCACATAGGAGTCAATGTGTGCACATCAGTAATTGTTGGTAGTGTGGGGAATGTGGAGCAGGCAGAAGCAGGGAAGGGAGAGAGGAAGACGATGGACAATACATCAGCCCTTGCTTGTTTAGCAACTCAGTGAGATGTGATTGTGCCTCTGAGTACAAGAAGAAAATTATGGTATGAATCTGATTACTTCGGCAAGGTGAGTTTGTGTCAATGTCCAGCTCCGACCTGGAGAGGTACCATGGCCAGAGCTCAGGTGTCAGACAAGGCCTGAAGTTTGCCACGACCATAGAAGAACCAGCTAGCTATGTTGCATCATCAAATGGATTGGGTACCTGGAGAGCCACAGCGGTCATGTGACCCGTGGATAAGACAGCCTCTTGGAGCCAGGGCAGCACTAGTCCAGCACCATTTGCTGAGGGCAATGACTTCAGGTCTGGTGTGAGATGTTATTGTGTTTAGTGAGGTTTGTTATTGTTCACAGGGTGAGGAAAGTGGACATGAGAGCTGAATTCTGACAGCCACACCAGCCTGCAGACATTATCCACCTGGAGGAGAAGACACTGTGTGCTGACCGGTGACAATCTGTGCCAGAGGACAGCAATCAGGGCTGGGCAAAGTGACCTGGCCTTGGCCTCCCCAGTGTTTCTATCTGGAGGGACTCTTGGAGGTTGGAAGAAATTGTGGTCTGGGGAGTTAATTGGCTCAAGGCACAAATGTCATCCCCTGATCTGCCTCCATGTTCCCTGTGCCCTCTGTGGTCACTGGTGATGTTGGTTAAAAGCAAGTCCCTGGGTAGCAGGGCAGAGAACCAGCCCTTGGGTCACCAGCCTGAGAGGCTTGGTCACCTCCCCAGCCAGTCCTGCTCTAGAAGCCAGTGTGGTTCTGCCTAATTGGTCCCTCTGGGCCTGGTTTCTCCCTGTGAGCACTTGTCTCTTCTATAATAGAGGATGCAGGGCCCCTGGTCCTCACACAGATCCCAATGCCCCTTCTGTACTTAGAGGGGTCATACACACTCTTTAAAATGTTTTTAATTCAATCTGGTTCCAATGAAGTTCATGTGTGTGTGTGTGTGTGTGTGTGTGTGTGATGCGGAGGAGCACATTTACGGAGAGCACACCTGGGAAGATCCTTCCGTAGACTCATCATGTGAGTTTTGTGTTGCTCGTACATGCACAGATGTTTGAATATTAATGACAATGTTTTGGTAATAGGTTCGGGTTATTGCATTTTACTGTGTGACCCACTTGATGGGGCAATTTAAGCTGTCATTTTCAAGAAAGTTCTGAAAGCATCAGTCAAAAAATGGACTACTTGGACAAATCATAGCACAATCTCTTCTCAGAGCCTTCCTGTATCTCTCTCCTTTTTTTTTTCTTCTGTTTCTGACTCTCTCTTTCACCTCTGTCTGACTCCCCCATCTCCTTTTTGTGTGTTTCTCTGACTCTATCTTCCTTTTCTGTTTTTCTTGCCTATTGGTATCTCTATGTCTTTTCCTATCTCTGACTTTTATATCTGTCTTTATATTTGCCCCTTCCCGCCCCCCTCTCTGCGCACACATGCGCGAGTGTGTGTGTGTGTGTAGGGGACAGAGACAGAGACACAGAGAGAACTATTATATTTACCTCTGTCTCTCCTTATCTTTGCCACATTGGCTTTCTGTCTCCTTGCTTATATCTCTTTCTACCTCTCTGTCTTTCTATCCTCACTTCTTCTTTCTTTTCTTGTACCCTTTCTCAGATCTCACGTTGAAGCACATTATATCTCCTGTGCCAGGAAGCACACTCCACTGGTGATGGAGCCTGCTACCTTGTGGCCATCCATACAGGGACACAGCCTTGCAATATTCAGATAAGTTCATCCACCTTCCAGACATTGTCTGCGGTAGATATGAGAGTTGAGGGCTAAGCCCAAACCAGGACATTGCTTGTTAATAAGGGTGTCTCTATACAAGTGCACAAAACTAGCAATAATCTTTAAAAAGTGAATATTATCTAGTGAACTATTTGCAAATGTAAACTTTGAGTGTCAGTACTCTTAATTTAAGCAATCGTTTATCAGAGCTTGCACGGTCTGATCTTACCTCACCCCTTGGAAGTTGACACTTATGCAACCAAGTACATTCTGCTGAAGGCTTTCTGAATTCAGCTGCAGAGTTTTAACCCTGAGGCAGGTATGTGATTATAAGGGAATAGGGGCAAGACAGGGCTCTGTCCTGCCTGGTACCATACTTGAGTGTCCTACTTTAAAACCTTTGATCCCCAGCAGGTGAGCGCACCTGTGACCTGTGAGGACCTTGTCTGCTGCTATTTTATATGCCCAGGCAAGAGACATTTTACCATCTTCTTTATTCCTTTATTCCTTTATTCCTCAGACTCTAAGGTCTGAGCTCTTGAATAGGAAGTAACTATATCTTTCCCATATTACCTGGACAGACTGACTTCCACCTCAAGGAGTAGCCCTGTTTCTGATCCATGAAGTCTGGAGATAGGTCCCTCCCAATGGAGACAGACATGGCTCTCTAAGGTTTTTGAGTGACCACATAGCTATCCCAGAAGTCCTACATCTAGAATGATACCTGCAGCACTGGGTTGCACAGAGTTCTATTCTTACCCCGCAAAAGCCCTAAGAGGTGACTCTAAGGTGGGCCTCACCACATCTGGGTTGGGTCTATAGCAGAAACTTCAGACACTTTCAGAGCTGCCACAGAAAGCCCACTGCCTCTGGACCCTGAGGCCTCCCAAGCTCTGTGATGAATGGGACACTGGTCACTGAGTTCCTCATCCTGGGATTTTCAGAAATGCCTCACCTGCGGGTGCCACTTCTCCTCAGCTTCCTCTGCCTCTACACAGCTGCAATCTCAGGAAACCTGCTCATTATGGTGACAATCAGTGCCAGCCCAGCCCTCCATACCCCCATGTACTTCTTCCTGGTCAATTTAGCCATGGTGGACATCCTCTGCACCTCTACCATCCTACCCAAGTTACTGGACAGCATGGTGGCAGGGAGGGCCATCTCTTATGGGGGCTGCATGGCTCAGCTCTTCTTCTTCACGTGGTCACTGGGGGCAGAACTTCTGCTCTTCTCAGCTATGGCCTATGACCGCTTTGTGGCCATCTGCTGCCCCCTGCACTACAGTGCCTGGATGGGCCCCAGGGTGTGCGCATTCCTGGCTGGCCTTGTCTGGACCATTAGCCTCACTAACACCAGTGTGCACACAGGCCTGATGCTACGTCTACCATTCTGCGGCTCCAATGTGATAGAGCATTTCTTCTGTGAGATCCCCCCGCTGTTGAAGCTCTCCTGTGCTCCAACGCAATTGAACGAAGCCATGGCCTTTGCGGCAGATGTGTTTCTGGCTGTAGGGAACTTCTCTGTGACCATCCTCTCTTATGGCTTTATTGTGGCCAGCATCCTGAGGATCCGCTCTGCTGAGGGCAAGCGCCGTGCCTTTTCCACCTGCTCTGCACACCTCATCGTGGTTTCCATGTACTACTCCACTGTCATCTACACCTACATCCGCCCTGCATCCAGCTACTCACTGAACAGGGACAAGGTGGTGTCCATCATCTACACCTCCGTGGCACCCACCCTGAACCCCCTCATCTACACTCTGAGGAACAAGGACGTCAAAGCTGCGCTTAGGAAACTACTGTCCTGCTGCTGAGCCTCTGCCACCACAAGGGCCTTCACCTTTGCTGTCCTGGTGGGATCACAGGTTTGGTAGAAGTCTTGGCTTCTTTTTCTGACGATACTTTGCTGATCCACAAGGGACAACTTTTTGACTGCTTCACTTCAGGGAGGAGAAGCCCTGAGGCTTGCACTTAATACTGTGTAGGGTCATGGGTAATCTTCAAGGCTGAGAACCTCAGTGGTTAAATAAATCTCCCAAAACGTCAACTGTGGATGGGGCCCATTCCCAGCCCTCTCTGTTTGCAGCAGTCACACGAGCCAGGGGCTCTGGGTAGACATTGCTTTGTGCCTGTGCTCACATTTTACTCCCAAAGGCTACTCAGCATTGCTTGTGGCTGGTATGTAGTTAGGTGATCTGGGGGTATAAAGAGGTCTGGGGGTTTCAGGCAATTGATCTTTCTTGGAGGTGAACTATCTGAAAAATGTAATTTCCTCCCACTTTTTAGTATGCTCCTGAAAGAGAATTTTTGGGAAGACTCCTGTCATGCTGTGGCATGCTGTGTCAGTGTGTGATGAGATAAGGCCTGCCATTGCCTTCCATCCTGTCCAATGTGAACCACCAAAGCTTGTTAGCAGCTTCCATGTCAAAACTGGCTCTCACTCAGGAGGCTGTTGGCAGCAGGTTGCTAGGGGCGTGAGGTTTCTTGGAGCCAGGGCCTTATAAGTGCCACTGTGAAGTACTGTAGCAGAGCTGCTGTATGCTTGGGAGCCTATTGGCTTGGAGGATGTGGCTGGAAATGGAGCAATGAGAGAGAACATTGCTGTTTGGAATATTCAGAAACCTTTAATGCCTTATCCAGACTCTTCACTTCCAGTCTGGGTTGTCTTAAGTTCATAATCTAAACTCTGGGGTCTCATTGACCTCTTCCCCCTCCTGGTTGACTTGTGTTCCACTTAATATTGTTTTTTTGTCTTCTTTCAATACTTGCTGAATTAAATAATTATTTTATTTTTGAAATTTTATTGTAAATTTTATATATGTGTGTAGTATCTTTATAATTTCCCCTTCCTCCTTTCAACCTTTTCTATGCTCCCTTCCTCGCAACCTCATGGAGTCTTTTTCTTTATTAGTGTTGTTTTCAGATATATATGAATAAATATGCAAATAAATCCCACTAAGTTCATTTATAGTTACTCATATTTATATGCATTTAGAGCTAACCACTCAGCATTGGATAACCAACTAGGGCCCTAGTCTGTGGGAAAGACTGGTTCTCCCTCTCGCCAGTCACTAACTGCCTTTAGTTCCTCAGATCTCCACCATCCACATTAGCATGCCACCTGCTGTTGCTGTTCAGGTCTTGTCCAAGTAGTCATGTTATTCAGTTTCATGGATAAAGCTGCCCTGACATATGTAGAAGACACACTATTGCAGCAGCCATCTTGGTCCTCTGGCTCCTAATTTTGCCTGCCACTCCTTGTTCCCTGATGGCCCCTGAGAGTTGGATGTGGAGGTTGTGTTGTAGACAAATAATACATTATGGCTAGGCAACTCAAATCAGTTTTCCTCTGCCCTTTGACCAGTTGTGGTGACTTTCTGTACTGGTCTCTTTGTCTGCTTCAAAAAGGAGCTTCTTTGACGTGGGACGAGAGCTACACCTATCTGTGGGCATGAGGATAAGCTTGGCGGCCACACTCAGAGATTTATATTGGTTTGGAGAAGTAGCAGTAGTAGGATCTCCTCCACGCCTGTGACCTGTCTAACTAGAGGTGGTCAGCCAGGTTGACAGCATGGCGCGAGTTCTGTCCTATTGAGTAGGCCTTACGTCCAATCAGACAGCTGGTGGGTATAGCTGAGACATACGTGCTACTGTTGCGCCCTTAGGGATAGCTCGTGCTGTTCGCTGTGGTCCACAGGGATCACAGTGACAAGGACACTGTTTGCTTTTCTTCTGTGGTAGCTCCTACATCACCTTCTGCTATGATGAAAATTAGTCCTCAGCAAGGAAGCTTCTGGGTCAGATACAGTTGGAGCCCTCCAGATCCTGTGTCGGAAGTGTCTGAAGTCTTCAGTAATGAGGGCTTTACCCTTAAATTCTGGAAGGCGACCCAGGGCAACAGGAACAGCCTATGTTGTTTTGGGGGATGCTTGGACTCCCTTTGCCAACAATTCAAAAGAAGGCTTTTGCATGCTACTGTAGTTATTGTTAGATAGTCACAGGCTCTTGGGAAGACATTACCATCTCAAGCGGTATAACTTCATTTAGACTACCTATCAAGTATATATCTGACAGGCAGATCTGGATCCTGGGGTCCTCCTCAAACTAAGGCACCAGCCAAGGAGAATATAGGCAGTAAGCTTCGAACCCCTACCAAGACCTAGCCAACGAACAGGATATTCTCCACCGTTGAGTGGAGAGTGAGGTCTGACTCTCACACGAACTCTGGTGCCCCTTTTCTGACCATGTCCCCTGGATGGGGAGACCTGGTGGCATTCAGAGGAAGGATAGCAAGTTACCAAGAAGAGACTTGATATTCTAAGAGCGTATATAGGGGGAGGAGGTCTCCCTCAGTCACAGACATAGGGGAGGGGAGAAGGAGAGAAAAGGGAGGGAGGGAAGAATGGGAGGAAACAGGGGAAGGGCTAACAATCGAGATGTAATATGAACAAATTAATAAAATTAAAGAATGGAAAAAAAAAAAAGAAATATCCAAAGTGAGCTTTATCCCTCCTCCCTGACTCTCCCTCTGTAACACCCTTCCTCTGCCCTGTCCATTTAAAGACCACCCCATTTTCTTCTCTCCATGAAGATTATAGGCTTTTTTTTTTAAAAAGCTAGACAATGTCTTGTTCTTCCTGTTTCTACTCTAGGCACAGGGAAGGCACCATCAAACGTCAATGGACTGCCACGACAGAAAAGGACATAGTGATTATTTCCACAAAGTAGGTCATTACATGTAGACTTGGAAAAGCCAGCCAGATAATTAAAGGAACAATTCATTCTTTTTTTAAAAGTCTGAATCCAGTACCATGTTTCTGTGGAAAGAGCAAAGGTAATTTTGAATGGTGCCGAGTACAAGAACGGGCAATTCAAACTTGGAGCCTCTGAACTTTGTGCAACACACGTATGGGTATTTTGTCAGTGGAGACTTAATGAGACTGGTCTAGTGGCACTCGAGTTTAGACTTCTAAGGGAGTTTACTGTGCCTGCCTTGCTGCTCTGATCTCCATGGGAAAGAAGTCACAAGAAGCGCTTTCAGAGGTAGTTCTGAATTCATAAGTCTGTATGAGTGTGGCCCCTACAATGTCAGGAATATAGGGGGCATTCCATGGCAAGCATGGGGACCCAGCTCAGGGATCCCCAAGGAGCATATACATTGCAACTCCTGGTTTTATCGCTTTTCATTTTGCCATTCCCTGAAGAACATAGGAACATTTCATTACAAGTATGTTATAGTCTAGTGAAATTGGAAAACAGAAAGGGAGAAATTAGAAAATACTTGTGGTTGCATGTGGATGAACACTACAGTCTTTTATCCTCTGTATGTTGACTAGTCATGAGTCTCTATTAATTGTCATCTACTGCGGAAAGAAACTTCTCTGATGAGTGTTGAAATATACTCTAACCTATGCACAAAAGACTAAGAGCTTAGGGGACAGATCATTACTATGTATATTTAGTAAAATAATATTAGAGTCTCTTATAAGACAGGGTTTTGGCCCAGTTGACAGTATCAGATGTGAGTTTCAGCCTGTGGGGTGGGTCTTAAATGCAATCATAAAATGATTAGCTACTCCTACAACACCTGTGCCATTATTTCACCAGCGGATATCTTGTCTGGATATTCATTATTGTAGCTCACAGGGATCACAGCTAGGTAAAGACCTTTGATTACTTTTCTTCCCTGACAGCATCATAGAAACATCTAGTATTATGAAAGCTTTCCAGCAGGGATAACATTTCTAGGTCAGTACCTTATAGATTTCTCCATGTCCAATGAATCAAGTACATTGTATCTTCGATAATAGGATTCACCAAGTTCTGGATGAACTTGCAATAACAATTTCCTGTAGTTTTGGGAGTTATGGAACCCCACTGACCAACAACTAGGAGAGAGCTTATTTTATGCCTGGCAGTAGGTAATTTTATTTGAAAATCCATGGTATTCAGGAGAAGAAGCACTATCTCTCTGTTATAGAGTAACTTCATTTGAACACCATTTATGCGTATATGTCCATATTTTGGGAAAATTCTGCAGTATTAGGTTTACATATGGCTTTTAAAACATCTTTATTGTTAGATATCTCTCCCTATACTTCCTCTTCTACCTGGTCATCTGATGATGCACCCTATTTAAACTTCCTCTTCCGTTATTTCCCCTCCCCCTTTCATGTTACCTGCATTATTACCCTCCACACACACATTTACTTGAGATCCTTTCCTTGACTTTTAATTGATTCCCTGGCTCTTTTGAGTATTCCAATTTAAGTAGATGTGTCTATTTATTGAAAACTGACATCCGCATATGAGAAAGAACATGTGATATTTGTATTTTTCTGGGTCTCTTTCACCTTAACCGAAAACATTATTCCAGTCCATCCATTTACCTGCAAATTTCATAGTCTTGTTTTTATCTCTTGTTTAATAACATTACACTGTATATAAGTGCCACATCTTCACTGTTTATTGACCCACTGATGAATGGGAAACTGGGATGTTTGAATATCTTGACCATTTGTATTTTTTCATTTGAGAATTTACAATTTAGTTGTATACCCTATTTTTTATTTTAAGGTTATAATGTCTCCCTTCTATTTCCTCCCCCTAAACCTACCACAGACCCCTCCCACTTTCCTTCAAATTCATGACCTCTTCTTGCCCCTAATTGTTTTTACATGATATCTAGATATACATATATTATAATAATATAACCTGTTCAATTCATATAATGTTACTTGTATGAATGTTTTCAATGTTGACCATTTGGCATTGGACAGTCAATTGGTGTGGTCTTCCTGGTCCCAGCACCCTGGGTAGTGCAGAAGAGATGCCAACAATGTCCCTAGTGGCCAGATCACACAGACAGAGGACAGGTGGCTATTAAGCCCCATGCTGGAGTTGACAACAACAGTGATCACAACATTTCCCATGATTGCCATAGTGTATAGGAATAAGAAATATTTAGTCAAGGGAGATTAGGGTGCTCTGAGGATCCCTGTAGCATGACCTCAGTCACCAATGTCTGATCAGAGCTCAGCATCAGTATTGAACCGTACCCAACATACAGTCATGCCAGCAAGAATGTGAGAAAAGATCACAGGTCATGATTTCAAATTTCGGTTTTCATGCTAGATCACTTTGAAGTTCATCTTTCTGTAAGAAACGTAAGAGGCATATGTGCTTCTCTCATGGGAGCTTATTTATCCTTACTTTCTGCTCACAGCATTATGACAACCACATATACTTAATATATTTTTCTTTTTCTACCCTTGAACCTTTTGTTTTATATATTTAAGTTCTGAGAGACATGTTTTTCATAGAGTATATTCTTATCAACACTTTCTCTCCCTCATATCCTCTCAGACCCTCCTTACCTCCCCACATCCAACCCCATGCCTTCTTTCTCCCTTTCTATAGAAAACAAATAGGCCAACAAACACACAAACCAAAAAATTAGAATAAAGGCAAACAGACAAGCAGATAAAAGAGAAAACACACACACACACACACCAAAAAAGGTACAAGAAACTCATGCAGAGAGACACACACTCACGTGCACACAAAACCCATACAAATACAAAATCAGAAACCAAAGTGGGGAAGCAAAAGATAAGTAAGGCTAAAAGAAAGAAACAGAATCCCCCAAATGCCCAAACAAAACATCATGAGAAAAAATAACTTCAATAAGTGCTAATGAGTTTGGTTTTTTCCAGGGACATTGTCTACCACTGGCCATGGGGCCTCTCTTAAGTGTGGTTTGTATTTCTATTGAGACTCGCTTAGAGGAACTAATTTTTCATTTGTAAACAGTTGTCAATATTAGTGGTATCTTCTGGGTTAGGGATGGGGCTTCATGTTGAATTCCCCTCTCAGTGATGGGACCCAATCTGCTTTGTATCTGTGCAGGCCTTATGAGCATCAGTCCTGCTGTATCTGGAGGGGACTGTTTCTCTTGTGACTTCCATTCTCAGTGGCTCTTACAGTTCTTTCAGCAGTGTTCCCTGAGCCCTCCAGGCAGGAGTTTGATAAAGACGTTTCATTTAGCACTGAATGTTCCAAGATCTCTCCCTCTGCACATTGTCCAGCTTTGGGTCTCTATTGGTTCTCATTTCCTGTAGTGGGAAGCTTGTCTGGTACAGGCTGAACAAGACACTGATCTATGGATATGGAAACAGATTGTCCTCAGGAGTCATTTTAATGCTATGTTTTAGCACGGTGGATCTCGAGGTTCATGACCCACAAGTTGAGCTGTTGTTGTTGTTGTTGGTTTTTTTTGTTTTTAGATTGATAGTATTTGGTTATCCTTAGGTCCATGGTCTGTTTAGTTTCAGGTTCTTGGCTGTCTGGGGAGAATTAGGCATGGGTTATATCTAATGGAATGAGCCTTAAATTCAGTCAGAAAGTAGTTGGTTACTCCTACAACTTTAATGCCACTGTTGCACCAGTGAACCATCAACTAACATAGATTAAACTGTTTGTACTTGTGTTGGTAGCAAGTAGGATACCTTTTATTACCATGAATACTACTCGGTAGGGGTAAATGCTCTAGTTAGGCACCAGCTTGACTTTTCCATGTTACATTACACATGTAGGTGTTGTTTTCAGCAATAGGGCCTCACCACAAGTTTGTGGAGAAATTCTAATAGAATTGACAATAGCCTGAGTTATTTGGGGTGTTCAATGGGGGATCCTTTGGCCAACAAGTGAATCAGATGTAACTCATTTCTGGTGTGGGAAGTTTCACCTGGTGTAAAAAGACATCAAGTTGGGGATTTGTCTTCCTTGTCTTTGGTGATTTCATTTAGATTTCTTTCATATGTTCTGCAGTAGGCTTCCAAATAAACCATCAAATGGCCCTTAGTGTTAGCTATCCTTCCCTATATCACTTTGCCTACTGACTTCTTGTCTCCCAAATTCTATTTAATGCTCACATCCCAGTATTTCCACTGTTTGTCCACAAATATATATTCTATTTCCCCTAACTTAGGAGTTCCTTCCTTCCCACTAGCCCCTTACTCTATACCTAACCTCTGTGATTATATGTATACTAGCATGCCTATAAAAAAATTTAAAGGTCAATATCTACATATAATAGAATACACACCACACTTGACTTCTGGGGTCGGGGTTACTTCACTGAGGATAATTATTATTTTTAAAAGGATAATTATTTTTGAATCCATATATTTAACTGCAAATTTCATGATTTCCTTTTTTAAAAAACTGATGAGTAATACTCCATTGTGTAAATTCATCACATCTTCATTAATTATTCATCTGCTGATGGACACTTGAGCTGTTTCTGATTTCAAGTTAATAAAGCAGCTATGAACATGGACAAGGAAATTTCTCTGTGGTAGGATGTAGAGGCTCTTGGGTATGTGCCCAACAGAGTTATAGTGAATCAGCAGTGGTGAGTTGGGTGCAGGTCACAACTCACATTAGTTGCCAACCCTGAGTTTGATTATATCTTGTCATCTATTTTTTATTTTTATTTCTTATTTTTGTTCCAGAACTTTTATATGTTCTTTTAAGTTACTAATATGAGATATCTCATTTTTAAAATCTAGATACTTAGTGCTATGAACTGCTGTTGTTGTGCACCATATGTTTGGGTATGTCATGTTTTCATTCAACTGCAAAGTTGTAAATTTCTATCTTAATTTCTGTCTTGACCCATTTTTCTTATTCAGTAGTGAGTTCCTTAGTTTCCAAGAGTTTGTAAACTCTGTTGTTTCTCTTGTTGTTGACATCCTGCTTTTAAAATTTTATTTATTATAATTTATTGACATTACATCCCATTGTTATCCCCTCGTTCTCATTTTCCTGTTCCCACCCTCCCTCCCTCTTCAGCCCTATTCCTCTTCCCTAGACCTCTGACAGACGAGGACCTCCTTCCCCACCATATGACTACAGCCTATCAGGTCTTATCCTGATAGCCTGCATCCCTTCCCTCTGTGTGCTGGCCAGGCCTCCCCACCAAGGGGACGTGATCAAGTCAGAGGCACTAGAGTTCATGTCAGAGGCAGTCCCTGCTGTCCCCACACTGTGGAGAATGAATTGTCCATTGGCTATATCTGAACAGGGGGTCTAGTTTTACCTCATGCATTGTTCTTGGCTGGTGCAACAGTTTGTGCAGGCTCCCCAGGTCCAGATCCACTGGCCTTGATGGTCTCCTTGTGGGGCTCCTGAACCCTCTGAGTCCTTCAAAACCACTCTCAATGCTTCACCTGGATTCCAGCAGCAAGTCCCAGCATCTGTCCCAATCCCCCACTGTCTGACCTCAGCCTTTCAGATCTCATCAGGATAGCTTGCCTCCCCTTCCTCTGTATACCCACAAGGCTGACCCACCAAAGGCCAATTATCAAATCACGAGCACCAGACTTCATGTCAGAGGCAGTCCTTGCTCCCTGCTTTCTCCTCCCTCACGTAGAGAATTAGCTGTCCATTGGCTACGTATGAACAGGGATCTAGGTTCTTTGCTTGCAATCTCCTTGGTTGGTGCAACAGTTTGTGCATGTTCCTTTGGGTCCAGATCTGCCAGGCATGACCATCTCTTTGTGGAGGTCCTGGCCCTTCTTGTTCCTTCCATCCTCCAATGCTTCCTGAAACTCTCAGAGCTTTACTCAAGATTATAGCTGCAAGTCCCAGTATCTGATCCTATCCCCCACTGGGTAGAGTCCCTCAGAGGACATCTGTTGGGCTAATTAATATCCACTTATAAGCGAGCGTATACCATGCTCTTTCTGGGTCTAGGTTGCCTCACTTAGGATGATCTTTTCTAGTTCCATCAATTTGCTGGCAAATTTCAAGATTTCCTTGTTTTTGATAGCTGAGTAGTATTCCATTGTGTAAATGTCCCACAGTTTCTTTATTTATTCTTTGGTTGAGGTACATCTAGGTTGTATCCAAATTCTGGATATTATGAATAAAGCTGCTATAAACATAGTTGAGCAAATATCCTTGATCTATGTTAGAGCATCTTTCAGGTATATTCATATATATATTGGATAAAGCTGGGTCTTGAGATGGCACTTAATGTGGTTATTTTCAAAGTATGGCCTAATAATGTATCTTACCAGGCCTATAATTATTATTACAGAGGTATTTTTAACACACTAGCAATCGATCAAGACATAGACACCTGTAATATTTTAAAATAGCATTAGTTAATTTAGGTCAGGGCAGATATTAATCCCCTCAACTACATCTTAAATTGGGGCAGGTATCCCATGCCCTGCCCCAATCCCATGCCATCTGCTTCTAATAATTTCTATAGAGCTACCTCCCATCCATAATCCCAAATACTTGACAATGCTCTTCATCTGGACAAATCCTCCATCCACAGTTGCCATGTACCTTCTTCCTTTCTCTAACTCATGGTGCAGCTTCCTCTTTCCTTTTCTTCTCCTCTGGTCTCTTTTCCCCCAAGATTCTCTCTGTCTCCCAAAGCCCAGGAACCTTAGCCACACCTATCCCATTTGTCCTGCCCAGATGTGATGGCCTTTTTTTTGGTCAAACAGGTTTGGCTCTTAGGCAAGGTACAATTTGGGACACAGAGACAACAAACAGTAGTTAGCACCAAAATACATCAGACCAAACTCCAGCAAGCACTATTCCCAAATTTTCTGAGAAAGCACCAGATTGATTTCCAAAGTGGTTGTACAAGTTTGCACTCCCACCAGCGATGGATGAGTGTTCCCCTTTCTCCACATCCTTGCCAGCATGTGCTATCACTTGAGGTTTTGATTTTAGCTGTTCTGTTAGGTGTTAAGGTAGAATCTCAAAGTCGTTTTGATTTGAGTTTCCCCAGTGACGAAGGATGTTGAGCATTTCTTCAAGTGTTTCTCAGCCATTTGATATCTTGTTTTAACCCTTGGTAGGCAGTTAGGATTCCTGGTGTTATTTCAATTTTCTAATGTCTGTTGAGACTAGTTTTGTGTCTGAGTACGTGATCAGTTTTGGAGAAAGTTCCATGAGCTGTTGAAAAGAACGTATTTTTTATTAATTTTTGGTTTGGGTGAAATGTTGTATAAATATGTGCTGAGTCCATTTGATTGGTTACATCATTTAGCTACATTATTTCTTTGTTTAGGTTTGTTTAGAGGACCAGCCTTTTGGAGGAAGTGAGATATTAGAACCGCCCAGTATCAATATGTGATTTTAGCTGTAGTAGTGTTACCTTGATGAACTTGAGGTCTCTTGCTTTTGGCGCATAAATGTTTAGAAGTGAAATATCCTCTTGGTGGATTTTTTATTTGGTGGGTATGTAGTATTCTTCCATCGCTCTTATGATTGGTTCTTGTTTGAAGTCTGGCTTGCTTCTTGGGTCCATTTGCTTGAAATAACTTTCCTCATCATTTTGCTCTGAAATGATATCTATTCTTAATGATAAGGGGACATTTCTTTGATACAGAAAGGGGGTAGGTACAGTTTTTAAATCTAATATGTAACTTTGTGTGTTTTTGGGAGGGGTGAGACCATTGATGTTAAGAGGTATTAGCGAACAGTGTTTATAGTTTCCTGCTTTTTGTTGGTATGGTGTGTCAGCTGTTCCCTCACCCCGACCTTGATTTTCTGGCCTGGGATCATTTGTTCCTTACATTTTCTTTGATGTAATCTTCATGGCAACCACCCTACCCATAGCCCTGAAGAGACATAGCCAGGGGCTGCCTCACCCAAATGATTATCTTTACCTGAGTTCTGAGCACTGAACTATTGCTCTTCTCTGCATGGCCTACAACCATGCCATCTCATTTGACAGCCATTTCACTATGGCACCCTCATGAATGGCAGGGCCTATGTGGCCCTGGAAACTTTTGTGTAGTTCAGAGGTGCTCTAAACAACTTAGTGTTCACCTGCCTTGTGTTGCTGCTGTCCTTCCTTCTGTGGCTCCAATCTTATTTCACATTTGTTCTACAAGTTCTCATCAACATTTGCTACACTGTAGTCCCACCTTCACCAACAATGCCATAAGAGTCATTGCAGACATTTTCCTGAGTGACCTAAACTTATTGATCATGTTTTCCTTTGGTTTTCTATTATTGCCAGCATCTAGCTCATCTGCTCTGTTGAGGGCAAGAAGTGTGCCTGTGCCACCTGTTCTGCACACCTGGTGATGGTCATCCTGTATTATTCCACTGTAATCTACACCTATATCCAGCCCACTGTGGGATCTGCTAGGCTCCTGGACAAGGTCATAACTTTTTTTATAACTCAGTGACCCCCATCTCTCAACTCCCTCATTTATACCCTAAGAACAATGAATTCAAAGCATCCCTCAAACATATTTTCCCCTTGAAGACCCTAAGATTAGAGAGAAAGCAAGCAGGAAGAAGGACTTTGCCTATGAATCCCCTGACTATTGAGAGAATAGGCTAAGATCTCCCCTCAGACCACCTAACCAAGTAAATCTATGGATAGGAAACATATTGCTCACCTTTGCAAATTTTTTAATTCTTCTTATACATTTCCACATGCCTAACACATTTAAATGTGTTTGATTGTAGGTACAGTGCTCTTAAAGATTAAGCTACTTCTGTGACCCACAGCACCAACCTCACTGCTAATTAATTCTGGAGGTGTAAGTTCTTCAATGAAATATAATTCCTTTAACTTGTGTCCCAACAGCCATTATGATACTGTTACAGATATGAGGAATCTTAGCTCATGTCTCCTGTAGGCTCTCACAGCTCTGGTTTGATTCTTTACATCTTTCCCATTATCATTTCATAACATTTCTTAAAGCACAGTTTGTATCCCAGGATAAGAGAAAGACACCTGGAAACAGCCTAAGTGTCCCTCAGTAGAAGAATGGATAAAGAAACTGTGGTACGTATACACTATGGAATACTACTCAGCTATTAAAAACAAGGAATTCCCAAAATTTGTGGACAAATGGATTGAGCTAGAAATGATCATAATGAGTGAGTTAACCCAGAAGCAGAAAGAATCAAATGGTATATACTCACTTATATCTGCATACTAGCCCAAGGGGCATGTCCCACGAAAGCCTTCACTTACCAGGAAACTGGGACAGAGGGGAGGACATCCTATTGGGACTCTAGATGAGAGAAGCATGGGAGAATAGCAAAGTAGAAGGATCCAGAGGGCCCTAGAAACCTACAAGTAGAACATTATGATAGGCAGATTTGGGCCCAGGGGTCCCGCTCAAACTAAGGCACCAGCCAAGGACAATACAGGCGGTAAACTTTAAATCCCTATCCAGACCTAGCCAATGGTCAGAACATTCTCCACAGTTGAGTGGAGAGTGGGGTATGACTTTCACACGAACTCTGGTGCCTCATATTTGACCATGTCCCCTGGAGGGGGAGACCTGGTGGCACTCAGAGGAAGGACAGCAGGTTATCAAGAAGAGACTTGATACCCTATGAGCATATACAGGGGGAGGAGGTCCCCCTCAGGAACAGTCATAGGGGAGGGGAATAAGGGGAAAATGGGAGTGAGGGAAGAATGAGAGGATACAAGGGATGGGATAACCATTGAGATGTAACAAGAATAAATTAATAAAAATTTAAAAAAAATAAATATGCATTTTATAGTGGATAGGCACTCAAACAACTGAAAAATAAAGAGAAAAACACCCATTGAAGAAGAGTAGATAAGACTAGAATGTTGAACTTGACAACATCTGATGTCTACTGAACTTCCCCTGATTTCATCATATAGGGAAGTCAGACCAGAACCAGACACTAGCACACTTGCCCTTTCCTAGACAAAGGACCAGACAAGAGATTTGCTTAGTCACAGTTTTGACATACACCCCAGTGTCTGGTGTGTTTCGTGTGACCAGAAGTTTCCTGGAGGGTCATTGTTATACTGTATTCCATGTGGGTAATAGTAACATGACATATAGCATGTCCCATCATTATAAGAATTTCCAAATAATGTGCTATGATAGGTGTGCATGTATATGTGTGTGACCATTTCTGTACTTAGTGATTGGGTGATTATCAGTTCTGTAGCTTAAATATCAGCCACGAGACTAAAAGAAGAAATGGCACAAAACATGACTTAAAGGTGAAGCGAACAGTGTGAAGGAAACTAACAGGCTAAACAGGTCCAGGCAAATGATTCACAGATGTCACTCTCTATTGTCATCAAAACTGAACCCAGAATCACCTAGGAGATTAGAGAGGGACACCTCTGTCCATGCAGCTGAGAGTGTTTCCAGAAAAGATTCACTGAAGCAGGGGATCCACTTCCCATGTAGGCAGCACCATCCCAGGGACTGAGGACTAGAAAGCACGGGCTAGAGGGGAAGGGAGAAAGCCAGTTGAGCACAGATGCTCCCCTTCTATGTGTCCTGGGCAGCCATGATGGGAGAAAACTTCACCATCACATATGGCCACTGCCATGAGGTCCTGCCTCCCCATAGACCAAAGCAGTGGTCAAGTGGCAATGGACTGAAGCTTCTGGAACCATGAGACCAAATAAACATTTTGGGAAAGGATTGTGGTCACTAGGATGAAAACCTAATTAATATAACACATCTGGTTCAGATCACGAGTCCTAATGTGGTACACATATAAGAAGGTTCAAGGAAGTAAATTGCTGAAGAGTGTTAACGAAGAATGTGTTTAGTCTGAAAATGACACAAACTGGTTCCAGCAGCATCTGCTGCAGATGGTGCCTTTTCTCCACCGAGCTGTATTTTGACCAGTATCTTAGCAGTGGCCACAGATGCACTTCCTCTTCTTCTTCCTCTTCCTGACCTGCTCACCCTCCTTTTCAGCTCTCATTGAGTTTTCAGAGATTTAGCCAGGAGTAGATGGTCAGCAAAACTCTATGTGTGTGTGTGTGTGTGTGTGTGTGTGTGTGTGTGTACGTGTTGTCTTACTGGTTTTTGGTTGTTTTGAGCTTTATTTTTGTTTGAGAGAAAAAAGGGGGGATGGTGACATTGGATGGGTAGGAAGGGCCAGGGAGGAGTTGGGGGAGGAAAACAGACATGACCAACATGTACAAAAAGAGTTTAGCCTTTGCATCTTTATCTATGATCTGTGTCTTTATTTATGATGTGCAGGGAGCATTCCAGGTCATGTTTTGTGTGCAGTCACTTGTCTACTTCTCCTAAAACTGTTGAAAATGATGAATGTTTCTTACCAGTTCAGTTGTCTCATCACTGTAAAAATTAAGCAGGACTAATAGATATGAGTTCATTTTTGAAAGCTACACTTCATCTCTGCTCTCTCAGTTTCCTCTTTCTCCATGCTAATGCTGCTAGCTTAGACTACAGCAGGTCAGAAGGAAGCTGTAGAATGGAAATTTCATGTCTCTCAACAATGGTCTTCCCAAGACACTGGCCATGCTGGCCCCTCAAGATTCCTTATAAAATTTAGATACACTAGTCAAAGTTCTCAAACAAGGCCCTGTGATGTTTACAGGGTGGCACTGGATGAAATGGCTTTGTTTTGTGAGTATCACTACCATCACCCACTGAAAATCTTCCAGTCCAGGAATGTTGGATCTCCATTTAAATAAGCTTTAATTTACTTATGAAATAGTTTGTATTTATCAGGAAAGAAAGGATGAGTGTTTTGTTTACATTGCCTCTAAGACTTTTGCTGTTTCTTAGGTTACAGAAAGTGAAATTGTCCAGTTTTTGTACACTTAGGAACATCCCAGGCCGGAGAACAGCCTTCACATCTCCCCTTAATGTGAGAAAGAGGGCAAGAGCCTGCCCAGGGCCAGCTTGACATCCTTGTTCCTCAGTGTATAGATGAGGGGGTTCAGGGTTGGGCTGAGGACCGAGTAGAGCACCGAAGTCACTTTGCTTCTTTCTGGGCTGTAGCTGGAAGCAGGACTGATATAGGCACAGAACACAGATGAGTAGTACACAGAGACCACGATGAGGTGGGATGAGCAGGTAGAAAAAGCCTTCCTCTTGCCCTCAGCAGAGCGCATGCGCAGGATGCTGGTGATGATGTAGCCATAGGATAGCAAGGTGAGCGCGAAGTTGATACCTCCATAAAAGACATCTGCCACAAGAGTCATGATGCTATTTATATATGTGGGGCTACAGGAGAGCAAGAGGAGAGGGGGGATCTCACAGAAGAAGTGGGTGATGACTTTGGGGCCACAGAAAGACAGCCGTGTCATCAGGCCAGTGTTGATAGATGAATTCAGTGCACAGATGGACCACACACCCATGGCCAGGGCCCCACACAGCTGTGGGCTCATCCTAGAGCTGTAGTGCAGGGGACAGCAGATGGCCACATAGCGGTCATAGGCCATGACTGTGAGCAGCAACAGCTCAGAAGACAAGGACCAGACAAGGAAGAAGAGCTGGGCCATGCACCCCTTGAAGGAGATGGTATTTTCCTCAGAGACTAGGCCAACCAGTGTCTTGGGCAGCACAGAGGAGGTGCAGATAATGTCCATGGTGGCCAGATTGCAGAGGAAAAAGTACATGGGACTGTGGAGCCCAGGGCTGGCGGTGACCAAAGCAATGATCACAATGTTGCCTATTAGAGCCATTGTGTAGAGGGACAGGAAGCAGCCCATCAGGAGAAGTCTTAGACTGCTGTGCTCTGAGAAGCCTTCCAGCACGAACTCTGTCACTACTGTCTGGTTGGGCCTTGACAGCATGTTGGAGAGTATTGGGTCCACTGTTGTGTCTTTCATCTTCTGAGATGATGTCTCAGTTTACCTCTTCATCATGTGGTTTTCAAACCTGATCATCTCAAAAATCTCTGCCATCAGAAAGAGAAGGAGTGATCATATTTCCTTCATGGGAATTTCTTGTCCTTTATTTGTCTGTACCATGCCTTTTAGAAACCACATGTATTTTGTTTACTTTTAATTTTCTACCTAGAAAATATCCCCCTACTGATTTGGATCAAGAAGGACATCTTTTCCTCTCTTGTCTTCTTAACCACGTGGACTCAGTGCTTCTGCTTTGCTTCTCCATCACCACCTATAATCACCATCATCTACTGACAGTGACAGAAAATACAAATGCACCCTTCACCACAGCTGCACCCCTCGCCTCCATAGCAGGTATTTTCCACATGATGGTACCTTTTGGATGTATACACACTGAGTCAGTTCTTATACTTTGTTTTATCAGCTTCTGACTTCTCCATCACTTTGTCTTCCATAGCCAATTAGCCATGTATTTTCTGAATTTAATTTACTGTGATCTATGACTTACCTTGTTGATATTGCCATGACTCTAATCCACTTCAAATCTATTGCCCCAGAGATAGTTTCTCACAACCAAAGCCTGTAAATCCAAAGTATTTCCGTGGCTTTAAGGTCTCCACAAACCACAGACACAGCAAAACCATCATTCCAATAGCTGAATTCATTGCCATTCTCCACAGCTTTTTCTTTCTTTTTAAAAATTTATTTATTAATTAATTCATTCACATTACATCTCAATTGTTATCCCATCCCTTCTATCCTCCAATTCCTCCCTCCCACTTTCACCCTATTCCCCTCCCCCATGACTATGACTGAGGGGGACCTCCACCCCCGTATATGATCATAGGGTATAAAGTCTCCTCTTGGTAGCCTGCTATCCTTCCCCTGAGTGCCACCAGGCCTCCCCATCAAAGGGACATGGTCAAATTTGGGGCAACAGAGTTCATGTGAAAGTCAGTCCCCACTCTTCACTCAACTGTAGAGAATGATCCATCCCTTGGCTAGATCTGGGTAGGGGTTCAATGTTTACTGCATGTACTGTCCTTGGTTGGTGCCATAGTTTTCCACAGCCTTTTCTGCATTAGGTTAATGGCCTTGTGTGGACACTCACTCTCAGTTACCTAGAGTTTCAGGATGCTTCTTCTATGGAACACAGCTACATCTTCCTGATTCACTGTCTCACCTTAAGCCTACACATTTGACAGATAATCAGAGGATTCCTATTCTACAAGGCAAGAATGGTGTTTTGCATCCTATTATTTGTTTCATCCAACTGGTCCTCAAAGCCTGCAACTATAGATTTCAAAAAATTACAACTCAAGTTACTAATGTCTTCAGTTGTTTCACAGTTTGTGACTTCTTGTCATTTCCAACATTTTCATCTTCTCTATCCATCATCCAAGGAGCACAGAGTGTGCACCTTAAGCTAACTGTCCATCTTTCCCAAGTCCAAACTCACTATGACTCTCCTAAGTCCTTCAGCTTGTCAAGCTCTATAGATTGATATATAAGACCCATCAGACACCACCCATTTGCATTTTCTATAGGTTCCTTCATAAGCTCATGTGTAAACACTCTCTACTCTTATAGATAAGTGTGGATGTGGCAATCTTACTCAGTGTGAAAATATTTTTTCTTGGCACCTCTCCTTCGGTCTGCAAGGTAAAAGTATTTTATGAATGAGCACAGGCATAATGTATCAGTCAGTGAAGTTTTCCAAGGCTTACTGAATAGAGTGGTGCTTACCACTTCCCCACTTTTTCCTACATCAGTAGTGTAACACTTTATTTTCTTTGATTACATTTTATCTCACATATCTTTTTAAAAATTTTTTATTAATTTATTCTTGTTACATCTCAATGGTTATCCCATCCCTTGTATCCTCCCATTCTCCCCTCACTCCCATTTTCCCCTTATTCCCCTCCCCTATGACTGTTCCTGAGGGGGATTTTCTCCCCCTGTATATGCTCATAGGGTATCAAGTCTCTTCTTGGCAACCTGATGTCCTTCCTCTGAGTGCCACCAGGTCTCCCCCTCCAGGGGACATGGTCAAATGTGAGGCACCATAGTAAGTGAGAAAGTCATATCCCACTCTTCACTCAACTGTGGAGAATGTTCTGACCATTGGCTAGATCTGGGTAGGGGTTTAAAGTTTACCGCCTGTATTGTCCTTGGCTGGTGCTTTAGTTTGAGCGGGACCCCTGGGCCCAAATCTGCCTATCATAATGCTCTACTTGTAGGTTTCTAGGACCCTCTGGATCCTTCTACTTTGCTATTCTCCCATGCGTCTCTCATTTAGAGTCCCAATAGGATGTCCTCCCCTCTGTCCCAGTTTCCTGGTAAGTGAAGGCTTTTGTGGGACATGCCCCTTGGGCTAGTATGCAGATATAAGTGAGTATATACCATTTGATTCTTTCTGCTTCTGGATTCCACTCCTTGGAATATACCCAGAAGATGCTCCAGCACACAACAAGAAAATTTGCTCAACCATGTTCATAGCAGCCTTGTCCATCAGTAGAAGAATGGATAAAGAAACTGTGGTACATATACACTATGGAATACTACTCAGCTATTAAAAACAAGGAATTCCCAAAATTTGTGGATAAATGGATTGAGCTAGAAATGATCATAATGAGTGAGTTAACCCAGAAGCAGAAAGAATCTCACGTATCTTTTCCACAATATGGCTCACAACCTGTTTTGTCACCAACTTCATAATAAGTGTTGAGTTTTAAACATAGCTGCCTTCATTTCAAATCAGAGATACTCCTATATATTTATACTCTGCAACCATGTGACAAGGTTATGTCTGACCATGTTTCTCCCCCTTCTGCATATCTCTTCTCCCTTCCTGTTCCACTAGATAATCTAATGAGTATTTGGCAAAGCATGTAGTTCTACAGAAACATAATTACAAAAGTGAATTCCTCTAATGGCCTTGGAAGTTTCTTAATCTGGCTCATTTCTCTATACTTGAATTTGAAAGACACTCCTGGTAGTATTAATAACCCATAGGCAATGATAACTCCCATCCTCAGGGTTCACCTGCTTCTCAGTACAGGAAGTGTTGATCAAGATTAACCATAGGCTGAGCTAGAAAAACTGAAATCTGTAAAAAAAAAAAAAAAAAAAAAAAAAAAGCTTGCTATTTGATAGAATTATCCCCATATCAATAGCACATCTATTAAAATCCAATAACATGGGAAATAAGTTATACATTTCTAAATGACACATCTCAAAAAGACATGAGAGAGAAATACAGTAAATACTGTGATTTAAGGACCCAGAAATAAGTCCACATATTTACATACACATTATATATTAAGAAGAAAAAAAAGATATACCTACCAGAGAAGAGACAGCATCTCTGCTGGCTAGTCTTATGTCAGTTTGGCACAAGCTAGTGTCATCTGAAAGGAGGAATCTCAATTGAAAAAAAATGTCTTCATAAGATCCAGATGAAAGACATTTTCTTAATCAGGGATTGATGGGGGAGGGCCCAGCTCATGATTCATGGTTCTATCCTTGGGCTGAAGGTTCTGGAATCTAGAAGAAATCAGGCTAAGAAAAGCAACAGGGAGCAGGCCAGTAAGTAGCACTTTTCCATGGCCTCTGCATCAACTCCCCTTCCAGGTTCCTTCCCTGCTTGAGTTCCTGTCCTGATTTCCTTCAATAATGAACAGTGATAAGGCAGTGCAAGCCAAAGAAACCCTTTCCTCCCCAAGTTGCTTTGGTCCTGATGTTTCACTGCAGCAATAAAAATGCTAAGACTGCATCTTCAACAAATGGTCCTGGTCAAACTAGACAGTAACATGTAGAAGGATGAAACTAGATCCTTATGTCTCACCATTCACAAAACTCAACTCCAAGTGGATCAAGGACCCCCCAACCTATGAGCCAACACCCTGAAGTGATAGGGAAGAAAATATAGAGTGTGCTTGAACTCACTGACACAGGAAAGGGCTTTCTGAAAAGGACCATGCCTTAACATCAATAGTTGACAAATGGGTTCACACATAATGGCAAAAGGTCTTTACTAACTATACATCTGACAAAAGGTTAATGTCTAGAATATATAAATTAAAAATTAAACAACAAGAAAAGAAGAAACTCTACAAAAAATAAGGAATGGAACTAAACAGAGTTTTCAAAAGGTCAAACACAATAGCTAAAACAAAATAAAACAAAAAAGATTAAAAAGATATTCAATATCTTTAGCCGGCAGGGAAATTGAAACTAAAACTCATTTGAGATTTTATCTTATCCTAGTCAGAATGGCCAGGATAAAAAATAAATAAATAAATAAACAAATGAAAGCAGATGCTAGCAAGGGTTCAGGGAAAGGGGACACATATTCATTGATAATGGGAGTACAAACTGGTACAACCACTTTGCAACTTAGTGTGGAGGTTCATTAAAAATATGGAATAGACCTACCATATGATCCAGCTATACCACTCAGGCATTTACTCAGAGAACTAGATATCTTAATAAAAAAGATTCCTGTTCTTTCATGTACATGATTGATCAGTTCACAAGACAGGAAATAGAAACAACGTACATGTCTGTAAAATGACGAATGAATAGTGAAACCATGGTACCTACATAATGGAACATACTCAGTTTTTAAGAAAAAATGAAATCATAAAGTCTGTAGAAATATAGGCCGGAAGCAATTATGCCGAGTGAAGTATTCAAGGCCTAGAAAGACAAACACATGACTTCTGTCAGGTGTGGATGTTATGTTTTTTTAAGTATTAGTTATCTGTGTTTCCTTTAGAACACTCATAGAAATTGGAACCTAGTAAGATACCACGGGAAGAAAGGATCTTTTAAGCAAGGAGAGATGTAATGTAGTGATATAAGGAGAAGGAGAAAATTAAATAAGAATTATGAGAGAGGGTGGAGGGTGGGAGGAAAGGTAGAGGAGGCAATGTGGTAAGGGATAAGTAGCACCAAAAGCCTTTTGAAAAATCCACATGGAAACCTACTGCATTAGAATCTTCCTAAAATATACATATATAATATAAAAGCAATTTAAAAGGAGTTACCATATAATGGGGGACATTACCCCAACTAGACAGTACATGCTACCAAATAAATCTCCAGGATATAGTATATATTTCTGAGATGTTTAATCACTGGGTGGGTCCTAAAGACCCTCAGACATTACATGTCATCAACACTGCTCTTGATTGTCCTCGAGAATGTGATGGTAAAATTCTATTGCTGGAGACATCACCTACTTGAACCACAAACATGTAGAAATCAAGCGGGTACTGGCCTGAAGATACTTTGCCCAAAACTTGACGATTTAAAAAAAAGCATCATCAATCTCACCCATATCTGGACCTGCCAGTAAAAATATGCCCACTGATGCAACAGTGGCACACATGTTATGGGGCTAACCAATCACTTTATGACTAAATTTAAGGCCCACTCCTCAAGATGGGACCCTACTTGCCACTGTTAACAAGTCCAAGAATTTGTTGATAGATATGTTACAGGATCTAAGGGGACATCTACTACTGTTATACTACTAAATAGACACAGAATTAAAATGACTTCTAATATTTATTGCTATACCCAAAGATCAGTGCATCACACAACACTCATCAAATAAGCTGCTGATGCTGCTTCTCCTCTTCCTTCCTCTGGATCTTCTATTTTCCCCCATCATTTTATTGTTTTAATTGAAGATAAATTTTCACATAATATATTCTAATTATAACACCCTCATTTCCTCCCAGATAGTCCCCAACTCCCCACTCATCCACCTCCTTGGCCCCACTCTCTCACAAATAGGCAAATAAAAACAAATAAACCAGAATATTAAAAAAGAGAAAAGCACAAGAAACATATATCCATACACACCCACACATACAAAATTAGAACCCATGAAAACATAAAACTGGAAACCATAATTTATAAGCAAAAGACCATTAAGATACAAAATGCCCAAACACAAAGACATACGACAAAAAATTCTATAGGAATACCACATTGGAATTGGACAAGACAAACAAAGATCAGGAAAAGAGCCCAAGAGAAGACATAAGAATCAGAGACACACCTACTCATTTGCACACTTGGGAATGCCATAAAAACTAAATTGGAAGCCATAATATATATCCAGAGAACATAGTGGTAATATGGTCAGGGTCTTTGCAAGCTACCTCAGTCTCTATGAGTTCACATGAGTTTCGGTCATGTTGATATAGAGGGCATTTGTTAGCTTTGTGTTTTTCATCATCTCCAGCTCTTATTCTTTTTCTCTTTCCTCTTCTATGGGGTTTCCTGAGCCCTGAGGGGAGGCATTTATTTAATAGAGACATTCAATTAGGGTTGAATGTTCTACGTTCTTTCACTCTCTGCATAATATCTGCTTATGGGTCTTGGTATTCATTTTCTTTTTTTTTATTTTATTAATTTATTCATATTACATCTCGATTGTTAGCCCTTCCCCTGTTTCCTCCCATTCTTCCCTCCCTCCCACTTCCCCCTTCTCCCCTTCCCTATGTCTGTGATTGAGAGAGACATCCTCCCCTATCTATGCTCTTAGAATATCGAGTCTCTTCTTGGTAACTTGCTATCCTTCCTCTGAGTGCCGCCAGGTCTCCCCATCCAGGGGACGTGGTCAGAAAAGGGGCACCAGAGTTCGTGTGAGAGTCAGATCTCACTCTCCACTCAATGGTGGAGAATATCCTGTTTGTCGGCTAGGTCTTGGTAGGGGTTCGAAGCTTACTGCCTATATTCTCCTTGGCTGGTGCCTTAGTTTGAGGAGGACCCCAGGACCCAGATCTGCCTGTCATAAAGTACATCTTGTAGGTTTCCAGGACCCTGTGGGTCCTACTATTTTCTCATTCTTCCGTGCTACTCTTGCCTAAAGTCTCAATAGGATGTCCTCTCCTCTGACCCACTTTCTTGGTAAGTAAAGTTTTTCATTTTCATATGCTGCCGGAGGAAACCTCTCTGAAGATGGCTGAGCAAGACACAGATCTATTAATATAGCAGAATGTCATTGTCAGCCTGCTTTCTTATAGCACATAAGACTACTAGCCCTGGTGAGGCACTGCCCAGAGTGAGCTGAGTTCTTCCACGTTAATCCTTATTTAGGAAAACACAGTCCAGACTTCCTACAGGAAATCTTAGAGAAGCATTTTCTCAGTTTAGAGTTCTTCTTCCAAAATAACTCTAGCTTGTGTCAAGTTGTCATAAAACTAGTTAACACTCCTTGGAACTGAATGCCATGTCTTCAGAGTTGATGTCCAATGTCAGGCAGAAATCAAAGGCTTCGTGCCCAAACCTACAATAGTGGGGCAAGCTAATGTGTTACCCTGCTTTTTTCAAATGGTAAAGTTGTAAAACAAAGGCCAAGTCATGGAAAACCTACTAAATGAAATAATACCTCTAAAGCCTTGGTGTTGGAAGAGACAGACATCTAGGTATAGTGGGAGACAATGAGGAAGTAGCCTCATTAGGCACCACATACTTAAGCTGTGAAAATCCCAAAACAATAAGGAAATTCTAAAATCACCATGAAAAAAAAAAAGCCAAATTAGATTTAAGGGAGTACAACTAGACTAGAAGTAAAACTCACAATGAAGAATACGTCCAGAATAATGTCACTAAGAAATAGACATAGACACTTCCCAATGCAAAGAAGCTTGAAAGGGTTCATTCACAACCACCAGAAAAGTCTACGAAATATCTTTAAGGTAGTTCCACATCTTGAGATAAAAAAGAATATCTGTGCAAAAATATTTCTAAAGTGTAAAAATACAGTAGAAGACAGATATACAAGAGAAAAAACCTTGCCAGTCAATACACTAAACCATCAAGCCACAGAGGTGGATGACAGAGAGGAAGAAAATAGAAGGGAGACTCAAAACCAATAGAGAAAAATGAAACAGCGCAGAAGACTCTGATAATGACAACCCTGAACGTAAACAGAGTAAAGGGCATAGATTAAAAAAAAGAAAGAAAGAAACACACCACAAAATTACTACAAAAAGTATAAAGTAAGTTAAGGACACCCGATCTGCACAAGAAATCAGTCACATTTTCATACACCAATAAATGTTATTGCTAGTAACAAAATTGTGAAGGAATCTTGCTCACAATAGGTAGGGAAAACCCTCACACATTAGGAATCGGTCTAGCTAAGGATATGAGCAACCAATTTAATGAAAATTACGAAACAAGCTGGGCAGTGGTGGCACATGGGAGGCAGAGGCAGCTGGTGACAGGTTCCTGTGTTCATGCCTTGGATAGCTGATCTTTCCCATGCTCTACTCTCTCTTTCAGAGTGAGATCAAGTTGTCTGTATGGATTTCTCTGAGTCTGATGCCAACCTAGTCTACAAAGTGAGTTTCAGGACAGACAGGGCTGTGTAGGGAGACCCCGTCTCAGAAAAAAAGCAATGAAGGAAGGAAGGAAAATAACGAGTAAAACAATGAGTAGCTGGACCCCTGAACCCCATATACACTAGCATGACCTCTATGACCTTGAGGTGGAAGAATTAATATTGTCAAAATGCATGTATTATCCAAAATTATTTTTAGCATCAATGCAATAATATTATTTATGGCACTAAAAAAAAGCAATTCCAAGATTCATATAGAAACACAAATGACTTGAAGTCAGGACTTAATGTAGCAGTCTTGAACAAAAAAATAAATGGCTTCAAGACATCCGCCATAATGCTCTGATCAGGACAACTTGATCTCATCATAAAAGAGAGAGTAGACCATGAGAAAGGTCAGATATCTAAGAAATGAACACAGAAACCTGCCACCAGCTGGTTTTCACACAGGCACCAAGAATATACAGGAGAGAAAAGACAACCTTTAAATATGTGTGCTGGTGAAACTGGATGTTCACATGTGAAAGAATGAAACAAGATATTTTCTTTGTTTTATACAAAAATCAGTCCCAAATGAATCAAAGATTGAATCTATTGCCTGAAAGAAAAGGAGAAACATTTCAAATTATCTAAATAAGCAATATTTTTTCAGATAAGATTCTAAAAACAGAACAAGTACAAAACTAGACAAATAAGATTATATCAGACTAAGCAATGTCAGCATAGCAAACAATAATTAAAAACTATTTTCAAAGTAATCATCTGACAGGAAATTAATACCTAAAATTAAAACTTCAATGTTAAAAAATGACAAACAATCCAATTTAATAAGTGAACAATCTGTTTTTATATTTCTAAAAATTTCAAACTGTTGCAGAATATATGAAAATAGTCAAGTTCATCAGCCATCAGGGGAACGCCAACCCAAAAACAATGAGCTGTCATCTCACCTAGCACAATAGCCATTAAGAAAACACGAAGACAGCAAATGTTACTTTAAAAAAATCAAAGAAAAGGGGACCTTACACTGATATGAAGTAGTATAACCATTATGGAAACTGTTTGAAGGTTTCTCAGTAGAGTAGAATTAGAGATTCTACACAGACCAGAACTTCGCTACTGGATGCATATCTAAAAGAAATGAAACAGGACATCAGAGGGACGCCAACCCTCCCTTGTAGAGAAGTGATCACAATAGCAAATAAACAGAACAAGCATATGTATCCACCAGGGGATGAGGGAATAGAGAAAAGGTAATGTGCTCATGCAATGGAACATTACTCAATCACAAGAACAGGACCCTGTGCATGCACAGCAAAATAGATACAAGTCAGAAGTAACACAGTGAGATAAATAAGTCACACACAGAAAGATAAATGCTACATTTGTCTCTCATAGGTGAAAACTAGAAAACTCTATCTTAGTAGGATAGTGATTAGCAGACATGGTGATGGCAAAGATGAGGAAGTGCTAAGGAAGCTAGGGCAAACTAAGCACATTTGAACACAAAAATATGTCCTAGGGCTCTCCATGGTGGGATGACTACACTCCACAATAATCTCTTATGTATTTGCAAGTAACAAGAAGAGAGGAGCTCAAAGCTTGAAAAGACAGAGATGACAAAATCTCAGGAATGTAAACATTTACTTAGAATATGTACAAACATATTGAAATATCAACCTATGTCCCATCAACATGTGCAGTGACCTTCTGTTACAAAAAACAGCATTGACTGACACCATTCATGGTAGCTTCATTCATATACCAATTCAGAAAAACACATCACAGAAAAAAATGTAAACAGACAATTTAAGATGTACAAAATAGAAAAGAAAAAAAAACCCCACAGCAAGTCCAATGTGTGTGGCCCATATACTCATTGGAGCATAGTCAAATTCCCAGTGGCCAGCCCCTTCAAGAAAACCAAGTCTGTCCCCATCCCCCAAGCCAGAAGCCATCAACTTTGAAGAGCTACACTTGGGGAGGTGAGGAAGGGAAGGAGAGTGGACCTCGCAGGAATGAGAAGCTAATGTGATTGGGAGCATTGTATAAAATTTCCAACTAATTAATAAAAAATTATATTACTGGGAAAAGATGTGCAAAAACACTGTTCGCGTTGAAGTTGTGTGCTTTTATATGGAAGAAAATCCACTCAAAACCAGATCTGTAGCAGAAAATACCCATATGTGTTACCTCTTAATTATTGAGACATGAACAAGACAGTGAGAGAGGACTTTTGGGATTATGAAAATGTCCCGCACCTTCATGGAACTGGACTACATGAAAGAAAGCCCTCTGTAAAACACAAAATGGTTTTTAAAATGCAACCCTCTTCCTTAAGTGTACTTTGAAAACTAAAAAGATTACTGGTTAGGTTTACTTTAGTCCAAGTCTTCAAAATGTTGTGTGTGTGTTAGAGCAAATCGAAACTCTGCAAAAGGTAATCGGAGCCTCGTGTCTTTTTTTTTAATTTATTTTTTTATTGATTTATTCTTGTTACATCTCAATGGTCATCCCATCCCTTGTACCCTCCCATTCTTCCCTCCCTCCCATTTTCCCATTATTCCCCTCCCCTATGACTGTTCCTGAGGGGGATTACCTCCCCCTGTATATGCTCATAGGGTATCAAGTCTCTTCTTGGTAACCTGCTGTCCTTCCTCTGAGTGCCACCAGGTCTCCCCCTCCAGGGAACATGGTCAAATGTGAGGCACTAGAGTACATGAGAAAGTCATATCCCACTCTCCCCTCAACTGTGGAGAATGTTCTGACCATTGGCTAGATCTGGGTAGGGGTTTAAAGTTTACTGCCTGTAGTGTCCTTGGCTGGTGCTTTAGTTTGAGTGGGACCCCTGGGCCCAAATCTGCCTATTATAATGTCCCACTTGTAGGTTTCTAGGACCCTCTGGATCCTTCTACTTTGCTATTCTCCCATGCTTCCCTCATCCAGATATGAATCCACACACATATGGTCATTTGATTTTTGACAAAGAAGCCAAATCCATTCAATGGAAAAAGGATAGCATCTTCAACAAATGGTGCTGGTCTAACTGGAGGTCTATGTGTAAAAAAATGCAACTGGACCCATATTTGTCACCTTGCACAAAACTCAAATCCAAGTGGATTAAAAACCTCAACATAAAACCAGAGACACTAAGTCACTTAGAGGAAAAAGTGGGGAAGAGCCTGGAACATATTGGCACAGGAGATAACTTCCTGAACAGAACACCAATGGCCCAGGCCTTAATGTCAACCATTAATAAATGGGACCTCATGAGGTTGAAAAGCTTCTGTAAGGCAGGAGACACTGTCAAGAGAACAAAGCGACAGCCTACAGACTGGGAAAAGATCTTCACCAACCCTACATCTGACAAACGTCTAATATCCAAAATATATAAAGAACTCAAGAAATTAAACACCACCAAACCGAATAACCCAATTGAGAAATGGGGCTTGGAACTAAACAGAGAATTCTCAACAGAGGTGTATCAAATGGCTGAGAAACACTTAAAGAAATGCTCAACCTCCTTAGTCATCAGGGAAATGCAAATCAAAACAACTCTGAGATTCCATCTTACACCCATCAGAATGGCTAAGATCAAAAATTCAAGTGACACCACATGCTGGTGAGGATGTGGGGAGAGAGGAACACTCCTTCATTGCTGGTGGGAATGCAAACTAGTACAGCCACTTTGGAAATCTCTCTGGTGCTATCTCAGAAAAATGGGAATAGGGCTTCCTCAAGACCCAGCTATTCCACTTCTTGGAATATACCCAGAAGATGCTCCAGCACACAACAAGAAAATTTGCTCAACCGTGTTCATAGCAGCCTTATTCATAATAGCCAGAACATGGAAACAGCCTAAGTGTCCCTCAGTAGAAGAGTGGATAAAGAAACTGTGGTACATATACACTATGGAATACTACTCAGCTATTAAAAACAAGGAATTCCCGAAATTTGTGGATAAATGGATTGAGCTAGAAATGATTATAATGAGTGAGTTAACCCAGAAGCAGAAAGAATCAAATGGTATATACTCACTTATATCTGCATACTAGCCCAAGGGGCATGTCCCACAAAAGCCTTCACTTACCAGGAAACTGGGACAGAGGGGAAGGCATCCTATTGGGACTCTAAATGAGAGACGCATGGGAGAACAGCAAAATAAAAGGATCCAGAGGGTCCTAGAAACCTACAAGTAGAACAATATGATAGGCAGATTTGGGCCCAGGGGTCCCGCTCAAACTAAGGCACCAGCCAAGGACAATACAGGAGGTAAACTTTAAACCCCTTCCCAGATCTAGCCAATGGTCAGAATATTCTCCACAGTTGAGTGGAGAGTGTGATATGACTTTCTCACGTACTCTGGTGCCTCACATTTGACCATGTCCCCTGGAGGGGGAGACCTGGTGGCACTCAGAGGAAGGACAGCAAGTAGCCAAGAAGAGACTTGATACCCTATGAGAATATATAGGGGGACGTAATCCCCCACAGGAACAGTCATAGGGGAGGGGAATAATGGGAAAATGGGGGGGGAGGAATGGGAGGATACAAGGGATGGGATAAACATTGAGATGTAACAAGAATAAATTAATTAAAAAAAAAAGAACTCAAGAAATTAAACACTACCAAACCAAATAACGCAATTGAGAAATGGGGCTTGGATCTAAACAGAGAAATCTCAACAGAGGAATATCAAATGGCTGAGAAACACTTAAAGAAATGCCCAACCTCCTTAGTCATCAGGGAAATGCAAATCAAAACAACTCTGAGATTCCATCTTACACCCATCAGAATGGCTAAGATCAAAAATTCAAGTGACACCACATGCTGGCGAGGATGTGGGGAGAGAGGAACACTCCTTCATTGCTGGTGGGAATGCAAACTAGTACAGCCACTTTGGAAATCTATCTGGTGCTATCTCAGAAAAATGGGAACAGAGCCTCATGTCTTAAAGTGGAGAGAAGAGATACCAATGAGAAAGAGGAGTGTGACCTCTGTGGAGCAGGAGTATCACTGAACAGGTCCAATGGGGACATGTCTCTGAAACTGTAGTTATCCAAAGCAATACGCACACGTCATGCATTCACATTATAACAGAGAGATAGAGTAAGTGTGTGCACAGCCATACTCCACTGAAAACACACACACACACACACACACACACACACACACACACACACACACACACCATTCCATTGCACACATGCTGAATTTTCTGACCAAAGTTAAAGAACCACATAGAAAACTAACAGGTTCCATCAGCATCCACTGAGAACACTTAGAAGTGAACACAGAAAAATGACAAGAAACAGCTAAAGCCTAATGAACATAGCCTTTCAGTAAAGGGTATAAGGCTTGGTCAGGGCCAAGGCCTGGACGGTGTGGTGAAAACCTGAAAGATCCTGAAGTGCTATGATAAACGGTGTAACTGAATGAGAAGCAGGTGTCACCACTAAGAGCTCCTGTTTGTGAACCTTGAAGTACCTAGAGCAGGGACAACTAATGTCACCACACAGGTGCCCAGTTCTGGGATTCCCCACTCCACCCTGAGGCTGCCTAGTGAATTGGGGGAGGCTTTGTTCTTGAAGAATGAACAGTGGAGAGGAAATTAGATCAAGACCATAAATTTGTGGATAGGCAAAGGCTAAACTAGACACAGGACTTTCAGAGAGTCTCGGCTCCCCATGGATTATGTGCTGTCTTCATAGGAAAAGTCCTGACTTCACCTCGTCCTCCTCACCAAGTGGTATGAGCTGCTGCCTCTCATCAGGATCAAACAAGGACCCTCAGCATTTGTACTGTCATAGAAGATAAATTATGGAGAGAAGATGTCTATGAGACTTTGACACTGACTGCCATCTTTTCCTGGACTGGCCACCTAAGGCATGCCATACACTGTTGCATTGAACAGCCAGATGAAGAAATTTTCTGTGGGATATTTTGCCTGCATGACAGAGAGGTGACTGGCACTTCTGAAAAACCAAAAATAAATAGTCTTTCTATACACACTAGGTTTAGAAAGCCATATTTTGAAACCTGTCATTTCTATAAGCAGAGCAGACAATAATATCTTAGTCAGATGCGACAGTACTACTTAGATACGGAGAGAAAAGATCATTTTCACAGCTGCCCACCCATACGCTTTGTGAAGCAGAGAGGAGTTGCATCTACCCAAGCCCTTTTTCTGTAATCCCATCTGGTTCTTTTGCAAGTATAGTTTTGTTTGCTAGTGTTCCCATTTGTGTCTAAGAGGACACAGGATAATCTGGTATCCAGGTGGGGAGTTTGTGGAGGAGCAAATTCTCAACAACCGCACATGGCTCTGTGTAAGCCAGATCCCAGCAAGGCTGACTTGCAAACCTTCAGAAGCTGCTCCTGATCCAGGAGCAAAGCAGCTGAGCGTTCTCACCATGGACACAGACTGGAGTGTCTGCAAATCCCATGGTTTGTTCAGAAAAAGTTGGTAGAGAAAGCATTTATACCTCCAGACCTCTTATCACCACCCTTTCCCCCCTTTATTTGGCCATTTTCCTGATACTTAAAGCCAGACAGCAGACATTGTTTCTTTAGGTGATTCCAAATCATCCCAGCCCTTATCTGCAGCAGCCAGGGCATGGCTAAAACCAGGGCTGGGCTGATGTTGTTTATTTGTTGCACCACAGTTTCCCATCCTCCACTCCTCCCAGTTTCCCACCCCCAATTTCTCTTCTCCCCAAGACCCCAGTTCCTCAATTTCTTCTCAGAAAAAAAAAGCAAGCCTCCCGGGGATATCAACCAAACATGACATAACAAGATAAAATAAGACTAGGCACAAACTGTCATATCAAGGCTGGGCAAGGCAACCCAGTAGAGGAAAAGGGTCCCAAGAGCAGGCAAAAGAGTAAATACGCCCACTCCCGTTGTTAAGAGTCCCATAAGAACATCAAGCTACACAACCATAACTCAAATGCCTAGGACATAATAATGCAGACCCACGCAGGCTTCATAAAGAGCCGCTATGAGCCCTGGTCACTTGATACTGTGGTCTGTGTTCTCCTTGTGTCCTCTAACTCTCTGCACTGAAGGTGAAATTCATTTTCCACCCTCAACAGTGGATTGTAGGCATCAGGGGAGGACAATCTCTTTTGTAGCATTCTCTCACCATACTCTGTAGATGCCACAGACCAACAAGACAACGTCCACATCCCATCTAGTCATAAATGTACATCTTAGATTAACCTAAATCTACTGTTTTCATTTCAAAATTAATATGAGTACTGTGGGTGATGAATGAAGAAGTCAGGTTTTCACACAGGGAAAAAAAACAGACACAAATGAGTAATTTGTAAACAGGAGGTAGACATTCTTCTGTTTATACAATATGGCATAAAACCAAATCTTTCTATCATAATGTGTTCTCTGACTCATTGCTCTCCCTAAAACTCAGGCCTCATGGAGAGCATAGCTGTGCTGTTTCTGTCTCTCTGTGCCAAGATCTAAACACTAGGACAAATGTCATTTTTATAGTGAGACTTTTGTTTTGGAGTTTCACTGTTGGCCAGAAGAGTCACATAGTGGAATTTAAGGTTTCACTTACCTTTCCCTGTCATAGTGAATTCAGGTTCAGATGGCTCCCACAAAGTTTCCACTGTACTGAGCATAGACTCCTCTTTTCTGCAAGCACCAAGTAGTTAGTGTCCCTCTGAATCTCTGTTTACCTTTCTGCAGAGGTCATCGACCTTCTGAAATATTTGCAGATTCTTAGACCAGGGGCAGGTGCTTGTCCTGGTGCCTCCTGGGATAGGAACAGAAGGAGAAAGCTCTTAGGATCAATTAAAAGGGACTCTTGGCTTCATGACCTAAGCTCCCTTCAGGGTAACATGGAGGACAGTGGCCAGGAAAGTAATGTACTGTGGCAGAAGTGGTTCCCCCTCCACACCCTCCCTTCACCCATCCTCTGCGCGTGTCTCCTGAGTTGTCTTCAGATTCTCAGGTCCCACCTGGAAGGTCTCACCATGGCATAAACTGACTCCTTTGTATTCTGCTGAGAGTCCTTCATCTAAAGCCTTTTTTGTTAAAGGCTGGTCTAGATGGGAGACTGGACAAAGGCCCTGATGGGCACATGTGCATTTTGCCCCTCACCTAGCCAGGGTCATGTCAGGCAAGGCCAGCTATGGACTGGTGACAGGGCCTCTGAGAACTGGCACTAGAATTCTCTCCTTATGTGTGTGTGGTCAAATATTCCTGACACTGAGATATGAAATGCTTTGCTTGCCATCCCATAATACCTTGCTAAGAGGGACCATGAGATACCTTGAGCTTCCTGCAATTCTGCTGTTTGATGCTTCTCCTGACTTGTTTTCTGCTCCCCATCCATCAGAGCTATAATGAGATGTGCTGCTAATGATCTTGATGGCCTGGGCCGTTAACCACTGTAGCCCTCCTGACCCTAGCCTTTGACTCTCCTTTTGTTATCTCTTTATTTAACTTTCATTTCCCCTTTTCCTCCCTCCTAGGACCCTGTTAGGAACCCCAATATGGCTGATATAGGTCATTTTGGTTTTTAAATTTTTTTATATATTCTGGACATTAGTCCTCTTCACCTGGTTGATTGTTTCATTAGCTGTGCAGAGGACTTAGCCTAACAAAGTTCCAATTGTCACTCACTGGCCTCAATTCTTGGACAAAAGCAGTCCTATTCAGAAACTCCTTTCCTACGTCTATATTGTGTAGGGGTAATGCCTATGTTTTCTTCTAGCAGTTTAAGGTCTCAGGTTTAGGTTTTGGGTCCATTTGGAGCTAATTTTTGTGCAGGGCAAGAGAGACAGGGTAATTTTCATCTTCTGCATGTGGACATGGCTTTCCCAGCATCATTTGTTGAAAATGGTCTCTATTCCACAGCTTACATTTTTGGTATTTTTGTCAAATATCAGATGGCTGAAGATACACATGCTCATGTTTGGACTTGAATCTTGTTCAATTGGTTTACTGGCCTGTTTTTTGTGCCCAAACCATCTTCTTTTTATATTATATATCTGAATATATCTTAATATATAGAATGGTAATCCTGCCAGTTTTTTTCTTGTTCTTCTTGCTCTTCCTTCTCCTTCTCTTCCTTCTTCTCCTCCTCCTCTCCCTCCTCCTCCTTTTTGGGTCAGGAATTTTTTGCCTACCTGAGGTCTTTTATTGTTTCATATGAATTTTAATGTAGTTTTTTTCTATTTATGTGACTATTTAGATGGAGATTTTGATTGGAACTGCATCAAATCTGAAAATAGCTTTTGGTGACATGGTCCTTTGCACAATGTTAATTCTACCAATCCATGAGCATGGGATGCATTTTCATTTTCTTTTTTTTTTCATTCATTCATTTATTTACATCCCAATTGGAGCCTCCCTTCACTTCTCTACCCCAAGACTCCTTCTCACCTCTCTTTCCCTATGTCCCCTCACTTCTCCTCAAAGGAGGGGAGACCTCCCAAAGACATCATCTTGACTTAGCAATCAAGTTGTAGTAGGACTGAGATCTTCATCTTCTTTGAGGCTAGACAAGGCTGCCCAGTTAGGGCAAAGGGATCCAAAGGCAGGCAACAGAGTCAGAGACAGCTCCTGCTCCTGAGGTTAGAGGTCCCCCATGAGCACCAAGCTGTACATGTGTGTAGGGAGCCTAGGTCTGTCCAATATATGCTTTATGGTTTGTGGTTCAGTCCCTGTGAGGCCCTTTGGGGCCAGCTTATTTGATTTTGTAGCTTTTCTTATGGTATCCTTGACCTTTCTTGTTCTTTTACTCAACTCCCCATCTTCCACAAGATTCCAGAGGTCTGCCTAATGTTTGGCTGCAGATCTCTGCATCTGTTTTCATCAGCTGCTGTGTGAAGCCACTCAGATCACAGTTATTCTAGCCTCCTGTTTGCAAGTATAGCAGATTATGATTAATAGTAACAGGGATGGGCTTTCTTTCATGGCGTGGGACTCAAAGTTGGGGCAGTCACTGCTTGGCCATTCCCTTACTTTCTTCTCCTTTTTAAAATCCTGTACCTCTTATGGGCAGAAAAATTGTGAGTCAAAAGTTTTGTGGCTGGGTTGGTGTCCCAATCCCTCCATTAGAAGTCTTGTGTGGTTACAAGAGGTGGCCCTTTCAAATTCCAGATCCTCTATTGCTAGGAGTGTTAGCTAGGGTCATCCTCAGATTCCTGGGGGTTTCCATGGTACTAGATTTTTAGCCCCAGAAGTACCTCCACCACACTGATTGCACTTCTCTTTCCCAGTTCTCTCTCCTGACATCCTCCCTACACTTGATCTGTTTTGTTCCCCTCTCCAACCCAGTTCCCTTCGTACATCCACCCCAGATGTCTACTTTATATCCCTTTCTCAGTGTGAGTCAAGTGTCCCCCTTGGGCCCTACTTGTTACTTAGCTCCTTTTGGTCTGTGGATTGCAGCATGGTTATCCTGTACTATTTGACTAATATCCACTTATAAGTGAGTGCAAACCATGAGTGTCTTCATGGGTCTGGGTTACTTCACTCAGAATGGTCTTATCTAGTTCTATCCACTTGCCTGCAAATTTCATTATATCATTGTCTTTAATAGTTGAATGATATTACATCTTGGAAATGTACCATATTTTCTTTCCTTTTTAAAATTTATTTATTTATTTATTTTCCCAAGGGATAATAAGGTTTTTTTTTAGAGTGTCTATCATTTTTTCCTTTTTTAATTATTAATTTATTCAAATTACATCTCAGTTGTTAGCCCATCCCTGTATCCTCCCATTCCTCCCTCCCTCCCGCTTCCCCCCTATTCCCCTCCCCTATGTCTGTGACTGAGGGGGACCTCCTCCCCCTGTACATGCTCATAGGGTATCAAGTCTCTTCTTGGTGACCTATTATCCCTCCTCTGAGTGCCACCAGGTGTCCCCATCCAAGGGACATGGTCAAATATGGGGCACCCGAGTTTGTGTGAAAGTCAGTTCTCCTTCTCCATTTAACAGTGGAGAATGTCCTGTCCATCGGCTAGTCTGGGTAGGGGTTCGAAGTTTACTGCCTATATTTTCCTTGGCTGGTGCCATAGTTTGAGGAGGACCCCAGGGCCCAGACCCGCCTGTAGTTTTCCAGGACCCTCTGGATCCTTATATTTCCTCATTCCCCCAGGCTTCTCACACCTAAAGTCTCAATAGGATGTCCTCCCCTCTGACCCACTTTCCTGGTAGGTAAAGTTTTTCATGGAGATGTACCCCTTGGACTAGTGTCTCAATATAAGTGAGTATATACCATTTAACTCTTTTTGCTTCTGGGTGAACTCACTCATGATAATTTCTAGTTCAATCCATTTGTCCACAAATTTCGGTTTTTGACAAAGAAGCCAAATCCATTCAATGGAAAAACGACAGCATCTTCAACAAATGATGCTGGTCTAACTGGATGTCTACATGTAGAAAAATGCAATTAGACCCCTATTTGTCTCCATGCACAAAACTCAAGTCCAAGTGGATTAAAGACCTCAACCTAAAACCAGAGACATTAATCCAGTTAGAGGAAAAAGTGGGGAAGAGTCTGGAACACATAGGCACAGGAGACAACGGCCTGAACAGAACACCAACAGCCCAGGCCTTAATGTCAACAATTAATAAATGAGACCTCATGAGGCTGAGAAGCTTCTGTAAGGCAGGTGACACTGTCAAGAGAACAAAGCGACAGCCTACAGACTGGGCAAAGATCTTCACCAACCCTTCATCTGACAAAGGTCTAACATCCAAAATGTATAAAGAACTCAAGAAATTAAACACCACCAAACCAAATAACCCAATAGAGAAATGAGGCTCAGAACTAAACAGAGAATTCTCAACAGAGGAATATCAAATGCTTGACCTCCTTAGTCATCAGAGAAATGCAAATCAAACGACACTGAGATTCCATCTTACACCTATCAGAATGGCTAAGATCAATAACTCAACTGACACCACATGCTGGCGAGGATGTGGAGAAAGAGGAACACTCCTTCATTGCTGGTGGGAATGCAAACTAGTACAACCACTTTGGAAATCTATCTGGCACTTTCTCAGAAAACTGGGAATAGGGCTTCCTCAACACCCAGCTATTCCACTCCTTGGAATATACCCAGAAGATGCACTACCACACAACAGGGACATATGCTCAACCATGTTTATAGCTGCCTTATTCATAACAGTCAGACCATGGAAACAGCCTATGTGTCCCTCAGTAGAAGAATGGATAAAGAAACTGTGGTACATTTACACTATGGAATACTACTCAGCTATTAAAAACCATATTTTCTTTATCTGTTCTTCAGTTGAGGCACAGCTAGGTTCTTTCCAGCTTCTGGCTATTACAAATAAAGCTGCTATGAACATAGATGAGCAGGTGTCCTCGCAGTATGTTGGAACACCTTTTGGGCATATGCCCAGGAATGGTATATCTGGGTCTCAAGATAGAATTATTCCCAAATTTCTCAGAAATCTCCACATTGATTGCCACAGTGGTTGTACAAGTTTGTATGCCCACCAGCAATGGAGGAGTGTTCCCCTTGTTCCACATCCTTGCCAGCATGTGCTGTCACTTGAATTTTTGTTCTTAGCCATTCTGATGGGTGTAAAATGGAATGTCAGAGTTGATTTAATTTGCATTTTCCTGATGACTAAGGACATTGACTATTTATTTAAATGCTTATCAGCCATTAGAGATTCCTCTGTTGGGAATTCTTTGTTTAGCTCTGTGTCCCATTTTTTATTATGTTTCTTTTTAAAAATATACACTTATGTTATTACACATGAATGAAATAAACTACATACTGAAGGAAGAACCATGAGACAAACAGGAATTACATAAATGTTACATTCATAGTGATTTGGCTATTTGTATTTGGCAGACTTGAAGTAAACATCTTTCCTATCTTGTTGAGTCTAAATTTCTGAATGAAGATCAATATCTATCATATCTCATCTCTATTAACTTAAAACATCTATCTTGATCTAAAAACATCTTAACCTCTAACCTACTAAGCTTAATTAAAAGACTAAACTATCTGGTCTTCAAACCCATCAGAGATTTGAGAAGGATTAAAACTTAAAATACCTGAGTGAACCAGAAGTGCAGGTTCTTGTGTTGGAGTTTTCCTTATAGTATCTTCTGTAGGGCTGGATTTGTGGCTAGATACTGTTTAAACTTGACTTTGCTGTGGAATATCTTCTTTTTTCCATCTATGGTGATTGAAAGTTTTGCTGAATATAGTAGTCTGGGTTGGCATCTGTGGTCTCTTAATGTCTGCATGTCATCTATTCAGGTCCTTCCTGCTTTCATAGTCTCTGTTGAAAAGTCAGGTGTGATTCTGATAGGTTTGTATTTATATGTGACTTAGCCATTTTCTCTTGTAGCTTTTAATACTCTTTCTTTGTTCTGTACATTTAATGTTTTGATTATTATGTGACAGGAGGATTTTCTTTTCTGGTCAAATCTGTTTGGAATTCTGTAGGCTTCTTGTATGTTTATGGGCATTTCTTTCTTTAGGCTGGGGAAGTTTTCTTCTATTATTTTGTTGAAAAATGTTTTCTGGGCCATGGAGCTTGGCGTCTTCTCCTACTTCTATTCCTATTATTCTTTAGTGTCTTGGTTTTCTTGGATGTTTTGTGTTGGGAACTTTTCAGTTTTAACATTTTCTTTGACTTCAATCATATCTTTTACAGTTGAGATTCTCTCTTCCATCTCTTGTATTCTGGTAATGTTGCTTATTTCTGTGGTTCCTGTTCTCTTCCCTAGGCTTTCCAACTCCAAGATTGCCTCAGATTGTGTTTTTTTCTTTTTTTAAATATATTTTATTAGTTTATTCATATTATATCTCAATTGTTATCCCATCCCTTGTATCCTGCCATCCCTCCCTCCCTCCCATTTTCAGATTGTGTTTTTTGTTGTTGGTGTTTCTAATTCTCTTTTTAGGTCTTGAATAACGTTATTCATTTCTTTCATTTATTTCTCCTGTTTGAATTTTTGTTACAGGATTTATTCGATTTTTTATTTTTTTCCTGCATTTCTTTGAGTAGTTTATTTTCCTTCTTCAAGGCTTCTATCATTTTCATCACCTCAGAGTTAAAGTCTTCTTGCATTTTGTGGGTGTCCATTTCTCCAGGGCTTGCTGTGGTAAAATCACTGGTTTCCATTGGTGTCATATGGACCTGAGTTTTGTTGCTTGTCTTCTTGCACTGGCCTTTAGACATCTGGTTGTCTCTGGTATTATCTGGCCGAGAGTTTCCTCCAATGTGGAGCTGTCAGAGAGAGCTCCAAGTTGAAGGTTATTTGCTAGAGCTCCCCCGAGGCATTCCCAGGATGGTAGACAATGAGTGTGAGAGCCTGCATCCCACTCAGATTTACTGGGTTCTCTCCCTGTGTCTCAGCTGAGTCAGGCAGGAGAGGAACAGGTGAGAGAGCTTCAAGCCAAAATCTTCTCAGGTGCCCCTCAGGCCTCCTTGGTATGGTGGATAATGTGAGTTGTGGCTGAAGCCTGACTCACCTCTGATGATTCACAGAAAGTGGGCCAGGCCAGTAAGCAGTAGGTAGGTGGAGAGAGATCCAAGCCCAAAGCGGCTCGAGTGTCCCACACATCTCTTCAGCATAGCATCTCATATGGGTTGTGGCCCCCATATGACTCAGCTCTCCAGACTCGGTTTCTGATCCTCTGTTTTCCAGGCACCTTCTGTCTTTTGGAGTATTCAGAGGAGTGCAGGGTGCTTGAAGCTTGTGATTACCAAACCCAGGGGATATCTGGCCATGATGGGGAGGGGAACTGGTTCTGCAATTCCCCACTCCTTCTCCTAAGTCAGTTTCACAGTCTCTGGTCCTCGGATTCCTAGACAGGGTACACACTGGGCTCCACTATGTTCAAATTTCCTTCTTTGGTTGTTTTATGTAGTTTCCTCATTAACTTCTGCATCTGTTCATTTTTAATCCTTTCTTTGTTTATTTATTTATTTAGTTGGCCCAAGGGTCTGTGAATCTTGTATACCCACTCAAGGAATTATCTCTTATAATTGTTGATTTTTTTGTTTGTTTTTTGAGACAGGGTTTCTCTGTCTGTAGCCCTGGCTGGCCTTGAACTTACTTTATAGACCAGGCTGGCCTTGAACTCACAGATATCCACCTGCCTCTGACTCCCAAGTGCTAGGATTAAAAGTGTGCACTACCACTGCCAGGCCCAGACTTGTTTGTTTTTCTTTTTCTTTTTTGTTTTTTTGATATCTTTGTTGTTGTCTATTTCTATTTCACTTATTTCTCCTCTGATTTTTACTATATTATGCTTTCTACTTGATCTGCTTTTGATTTGTTTTTCCATTTTTTAGTTGCATCATCAACTCTTTATTTATGTTCTTTCTGATATTTTAATCCAGGCACTTAGAATTTTCCCTGATATGACCATTTCCAATGTGCCTCTAAGGTTTTGTCATGTTGTGTTTTCAGGTTCATTTAGTTCTAGGAATTTTTTATTCATTTTTATTTTTTATTTTATCCATTTATCATTCAGTAATGAGTTATTCAACCTTCAAATGCTTGTGTTTTCATTAGAGCCATTTTTGCTGCCAATTTAAATTTTGTTGCATTGTGATTAGATAGGACACATGGTGTTATTGTCATCTTTTTATTTTGTAAAGATTTGTGTTTAGCCTCAGGATGTGGTATATTTTAGAAAAGCTTTTTTCCACCGCTGAGTAGACTGTGTAATGTTTGGTGCTTAATCATGGTCTATATGTCCTGTCTTTTGAAGAAATTGGAGTTTTAATATCATCTAATATTAATGGATTGATATTAGTCTGTGTTTTCAAAGGAAGTAGTACTTTTTTTTATGAAACTGGATGCCTTAGAGGCTTGCATCTAAATGTATAGGATAGACATGTCTTCTTGGTTAGTTGTTTACTTTATTAGTATTAAATGTCCCTCTTCAACTATTCTGATTTGTTTTTTTATTTGAGTTGTATTTTGTCAGATATTATTTTGGCAATGCTTGTTTGATTTTTTATCTCATTTGCATAGAATACCTTTTTTCAATCTTTTAAGGTGGTGCCTATGTTTAGATCTATGCTGAGTTTCTTGTAAACAAAAGATAATGTTTTTCCTTTATCTATTTATGTAGCCTGTGTCTTTTAATTAAAAATTGAGATCATTAATATTTTGAGTTATTATTGAAAGGTATGTATTGATTGTAGCCTTGTTTGTTTGCTTTTCCTGGTTTTGTGTTTGTAGTTGTGTTTGTTTTTTGATTAACTGCTTTATTTGTGTTTTTTTCCTAGATTGTCTTGATTATGCTTATTCCACCATTCAGTTCAAAGTATTGTTTTCAGAATTATATTTAACTTTGTTGCTGTTGTTGAATATATATTTTTAGGCTGTTTTGATGATGGAAAGTTTTTTTTCCTCTCTGTCAACTATGGCAGATAGTAGTTTTTGCTGGATACAGTAGTCTTGTTTGTAGTTGGGACTTTTCAGAATTGGAATGTATTGCTCCAGGCTCTTCCTTCTTTCAGAGATTTCACTGAGGTCAGGAGTTAATCTAATTTGTTTTTTTGTCTTCTGAAGCTTTCAGTGATTTTTTTTCTTTGTTCTGTATATTTAGAGTTTTGACTATGATATGCCATAAGGTGTTTCTTTTTTTGGTCTAGTCTGAATGAGGTTCTCTGTTCTTGTATCTGTATAGGTTTGGGTTTTTTCCCCTTTGTTTTAGGGACATTTTGTACTAAGATATTGTTAAAGATCTGGTCTATGTCATTGGCCTGGTATTCTTCTCCCTTATCTATACCTATAATTGGGTGATTTTGTCTTTAATGATATTTTCCATTTCCTATATATTCCATTATTGACCTTTTCCAAAAAGTTTAAAATTTTTCTTTGCTCATTTTCTAGCTCCTATACTTTATTTTTAAGTCCTGATAGTTTGCCCTATGCTTGATTCATTCTTCTTGTAAGCTTTCCTTGAGTTTTCTAGTTGAATTATTGGTTTCTCAATTCCATTTTAGCTTTTGTCCTCAATATTTCTTTATTGAATTCCATTTTCATATCGCAAATTATATTTATCATTTCATTTAGCCATATATTTGTATTTTTGTACAATGCGCAAACACTTATTGTGGTGGTGGGTTTTAGGCAGGGGTGGGGATGGGAAGGAATTACTTACCCATGGAAGGTGGCTCATGCGCAGAGAGGGTTCTCAGGCTATGAGCCTGGAACTAGGTCTGTCTCAAATGCTTTTCTTTGGGTTCACTGATTCTTCTTCTTGATGAGGCCTACTTTGAAGTTGTCTATGTAATGATTTAGTTTAGTCATTGTATTCATTAGCTACACAGCTCTTGGAAAATTTCTTATTTTATTCATGTATTGGTTTGTGAATTTGCTTAGTCTTTGTGTATCATCTTTTAGTTCATGGAGCATAATTAAGATGATTCTTGTAATTGTTTGTTGGGCAGTTTCTAAACCATTTCTGTGAATTCACTTACTTCCCTTTGCAGTGTCTCTCTGCAATCATCTTGTCAGGTACGCAATTACAGGTAGGCTCAGGGCTTGCTTCCAGAACCCTTATACAGGATAGACTTCTTCCTCTTCCAATATCAGCAGATATAAAGTGTGGAGCTTGGGTCCATGGGGCTGGGACTGATGGTTAAAATCTGGTATGTCTGGCAGCCTGATCCCTGAATCATGGATATTGACCAATTTATTGAAAATATATAATGGTGAATGCATAGATACTATGTCCACTTGGAAATACAAGGTCTAAAGACTACGTAAGTTAATATTGAGGGGGTTACAATGAAGTCTGGGGCTGGCTGGATGCTGGGGTAGACATACAGCCCTCATTCATGGGATCTTCTCCAGAAGCAGTCTGAGAATATTTTCCTGATCTACTTTATAGTAAGTTCCTTGATACAGGCTTGTAATTACAATAGTGGTAAGTCTGAGACAGAAAGATCATAGATGTTAGGTAAGCTTAGATTACATATTGAGACCTTGTTCCAAACAAACGTGAAATATGCAGAGAGCAGGTAAAGTTTCAGAATGGTCAAGTATTAAAACCAAACTTTGAAATCATAACCTGTGATCTCTTTTCAGATTCCTGAAGGTATTACAGTGTTTTATACAGTTCGTAAATGATATTGTATGCCATCCAGAGACTCATGATTGACTTCATGCTTCAGGGTTTCCCACAGTAGCCTAGTCTATAACTGTTCCTGTTCAGCTACCTCTTACTCTGTATAACATGCTGCTCATAGGAAATTTTAATTATTCATTTAGTCAGTTCCTACACAGGACTTCATAGCCTCATGTGATTTTTACTGTGCAGTCTGGTCATCTTGGTCATTATCTGAATGTCCTTTGTGTTGTCTAAGGTTCTAGTTGGCCTGAAACACCATGTATTCCAACAGGAGCATGGCCAAGCTCTCTTTCTTTTTTTCTTTTTTTCTTTTTTTCCTCTTTTTTTTAATTAATTTATTCTTGTTACATCTCAATGTTTATCCCATCCCTTGTATCCTCCCATTCCTCCCCCCCCCCATTTTCCCATTATTCCCCTCCCCTATGACTGTTCCTGAGGGGGGTTATGTCCCCCTGTATATTCTCATAGGGTATCAAGTCTCTTCTTGGCTACTTGCTGTCCTTCCTCTGAGTGCCACCAGGTCTCCCCCTCCAGGGGACATGGTCAAATGTGAGGCACCAGAGTACGTGAGAAAGTTGTATCACACTCTCCACTCAACTGTGGAGAATATTCTGACCATTGGCTAGATCTGGGAAGGGGTTTAAAGTTTACCTCCTGTATTGTCCTTGGCTGGTGCCTTAGTTTGAGCGGGACCCCTGGGCCCAAATCTGCCTATCACATTGTTCTACTTGTAGATTTCTAGGACCCTCTGTATCCTTTTATTTTGCTGTTCTCCCATGCGTCTCTCATTTAGAGTCCCAATAGGATGCCTTCCCCTCTGTCCCAGTTTCCTGGTAAGTGAAGGCTTTCGTGGGACATGCCCCTTGGGCTAGTATGCAGATATAAGTGAGTATATACCATTTGATTCTTTCTGCTTCTGGGTTAACTCACTCATTATGATCATTTCTAGCTCAATCCATTTATCCACAAATTTCGGGAATTCCTTGTTTTTATGTGTAAAAAAATGAAACTGGACCCATATTTGTCACCTTGCACAAAACTCAAATCCAAGTGGATTAAAGACCTCAACATAAAACCAGAGACACTAAGCCACTTAGAAGAAAAAGTGGGAAAGAGCCTGGAACATATTGGCACAGGAGACAACTTCCTGAACAGAACACCAACGGCCCAGGCCTTAATGGCAACCATTAATAAATGGGACCTCATGAGGCTGAGAAGCTTCTGTAAGGCAGGAGACACTGTCAAGAGAACAAAGCGACAGCCTACAGACTGGGAAAAAATCTTCACCAACCCTACATCTGACAAAGGTCTAATATCCAAAATATATAAAGAACTCAAGAAATTAAACACCACCAAACCGAATAACCCAATTGAGAAATGGGGCTTGGAACTAAACAGAGAATTCTCAACAGAGGAGTATCAAATGGCTGAGAAACACTTAAAGAAATGCTCAACCTCCTTAGTCATCAAGCTCTCTTTCTTTGTGTAGGCCTTATTTAATGAGCTTCTGATACACAGAGTCATGGCCTATGATCATTATAAAGCCATTTGTTTTCCTCAGCACCATACTTGTAGGATGAATCCACATAAATGTAGTGACTTGACTACAGGAATGTGATCCATTTGCACGCTAGTTTGTCCATCAACGCTGGTGTGATGTCATGTTGGCTGCCATTCTGTGAATACAATGTAATTGCCCACTTCTTATGTAAGATTGAGATGGACATGTTTATGCTGCTCTCCTGAAATGCCTCAAGTGTGAACAGCCTTATGACTGTCATGGTGGATGACTTTTTCAGAGGCATTCCATTTCCCTGCTGTCCTATGGCTGTATGATCATCAGCATCCAACACACATGCTCAGCTGAGGGAAAGCAGTAGGCTTCACTTGCTCCTCCCACCTTGTTGTCCACTCTATTGTTCATTCAAGTCCTGTGCCTCATTCCAACTACTGTCCAGAAAGAAGGTAATTGCTTTCAGTGATGTACTGAGTTCTGAGACACACCTTGAAACCTCTCATTACACACCAAGGAGCAAGAATGTCAAGTGTGCCCTGGAGATACTCTTGTACTCTTCTCAATGTTAGGCAAAAATATGCAGGCTGTTCTGACAGTGTTCACCTGTGCATAAAGCATCGTTGTGCCTTGGCTAAGGCCATTATGGAGAACTGCCTTCACACTCAGAACCTGCACATGTGCTTCTGGTTCCATGCTCATTGTTTTTATTAGTCCATGCTTATCTGTGTGTACCAAATGAAAGCTTAATCCACATCACCAAGTCCTGACAGGTGCTCTTCTTTCCTAAAGACAGTCGTGTTGCTTTCCCAAAGGGACACAAGAGAGCCTTGCTTCTCTGAGATAGGCTCTTGTTAGTCAGCTACTACTCAGTCTATTAAGCAATTCTCCATTGAAAAGGCCATTGTCCGTGTGTGTATCTCACTACTTCAATATGAATATCGGTATAAACACATGGTCTGTTCTCAGTGTCTTATTACTACTTTACATGTGGTCAAGCACTGTTCTTCATCTGTCCACATGCATCCTTACCCTTCCTTTACTAGTAAAAAATGGTGTGTCGCTATGGAGCCGTTGAGTGCAGAGCCTCGTAGCAGTAGAATGTGTGGTAGAGAGATGCTTCTTTACCTTGTAGCATCTGGGAAACAAGTAATTTAAGCTAGTTTCTCCTTCCCTCCATTCCATGTTTGCCTGTCTCTGAGCATATGGAGGTGCTACCCACATTAAAGATTCAGTACAGCTGCTCATGGAATCCTCTTTGGAAACTGTACAAATAGGCATACCAGGTGTCTCTCAGCCATTTCCTGGGAGATCTTAACCCAGCTGAGTAACCATGAACATTTATCATCACAACCATGAGTCATTGATATGGTCCTGTCTTATCTCTTGTTTTTTCCTCCATATTGTTTACCTACTCTCTAATGTTCTTTGCTATCTCTTCTGTACAAGTCATATGACTCTATGTAAGCTTAGAACTGATAATTGCCCAAACACCACAGCGCGTGAAGTGCTCAAGTTTACATGCTAGCACCAGCATCAGTGTATCTTATAAAGCTCTTTATTTCTGAGTTTCTGCCACAGAGTTCATGTCAGGTTAACATTACATAAAACGTGAATTTTTGGATAGTAGTAATGCTTCATGGTGGTCAGGTCACACAAAACTCATCCAGGCAGGAAAAATGCTGAGGTACAATTTGGAGTTATGATTTAGCAAACCTCTGCATGTGGTCTGACATGTGGTCTGACAGGATGCCAGTGTCTGGCTTTGGCCTTACATTTTTATATCTTAGGATCAGGGAAGGTTCCGGATGCTCCATAGAGATCCGATGATGCTCTTAGACTCAGCTCTAACTCAGGTCCTCTATGAGAATCTCCTTCCCTGAAACTGGTGGATGAAGCAAGCACCAGGGAAAACAGCGAGATAAGAATAAGAAAGGTGATGGGACCGCAAGCCACACAAAGCATCCCTCCTTTCAGCTGCTTTAGTCAGAATATTTTATCACAGGAACAGAGTGAAACTAGAACAACATGGCTTACCTTTAACCAAAATATTGTTGGGCAACACAGTCTGTAGTGTGCATTAATGGAGATTTTTTATTTGATGGGTCTGTTCCCTAAACACTACTTTTAGGGCCTGGGGAGATGGCTTAATTGGTAAAGTGCTTGCTACACAAGCCTGTGGACCTATGTCCTTAGCATTGATGCAAAAGGCAGGAGCATTGGTAAGTACCTGAAATCTTAGTGTCAGGGAAGTGGAGACGGGTAGAGCCCTGCATTTCACCAGCCAGTGAGCCTAGCTGAATCAGTGGGTTTCAGGTTGAGTGAGCAACCTGTCTCAAAAAATAAGGTGGAGATTGAAGGAGACACTATACATCTACCTCTGGCTTTCACATGCAAGTGTAATTACATATGCACACATGTGTGCACATACTGGGACATGAGTAGACACCAAATGCTTCCAAAATAAATGTTAATGCACACAGAGTGTCATGTCACATATGTATTAATATATTCAAATTACCTTACATACTTATGGGAATGGCAGAATAATCTACCCATTAAACCAAAATCTTGGACAGAAAAAAAAAAAAAGAATAAGAAAGGTGAAAACAGTCAAACCAGGCCAGGGAATGTCTAGAACAAGTGTGGTTCATTATTCTCCATATCTGTAATCACTCACTGTTGGCCTTTGCTGAAGAGGATCAAGAAATTTTAAACAGGGTTCACTGAAAGGATGGCACTGAAGACTTAACTGGATTTGATTCCAGGAATCATAGAAATATCTTAACATTTAACAGCATTGAACTAACAAGTGTACATTTCCACCTACGTAGTAGAAATGGTTAAAGCTATCTAAAACATACAAAAAAGCAGAAGACTAGTAGTGTAAGGTAGACAGTCTGATTTTCATCATACACCTTGGACAGCTACCTGAGCCTATAACTTAGCCTGTGTCTTTCAGAGTCAGAAGTTAAAAATAAATAAATAAAGGGCTTGAGCGACCATTTTACCTCCTCACCCACTGCTTCAAATTCTTCTCCAAGCTCAAAGTTATCAATGAGGAAATAAAAGTTTCTTAAAAGATGTTTTGAATTCCTTGTTTCTCAGGGTATAAATGAGAGGGTTCATAGAAGGGGTTACAGTGGTGTACAGAACAGCAATGGCCTTGTCCAGGAGCCCAGCAGTTCCTAGAGCTGGACGGATATAAGTATATAGAACCGTGGAATAATAAAGGATGACCACAACCAGGTGTGCAGAGCAGGTGGAGAAGGCACGCTTCTTCCCCTCAGCTGATCTGATGCGCAGGATGCTGGCGATGATGAAGCCATAGGATGTCATGGTCAATAGAAAGTTCAAGCCAGTCAGGAACATGTCTGTAATAACAGTCATGATGTCGTTGATGAAGGTGGGGCTGCAGGACAGCATTAACACAGAGGGGATCTCACAGAAGAAGTGTGTGATGAGATTGGGGCCACAGAAGGACAGTGGCAGCACAAGACAAGTGAGCACCAAGGAATTCAGAGCACCTGTAAACCACACAAAGGTTGCAAGGGCCACACAGACCTTGCCACTCATGAGGGTACTATAGTGTAACGGCCTGCAGATTGCAAGGTAGCGGTCATAGGCCATGGCAGAGAAAAGCAGAAGCTCAGAGCCCAGGACCCAAGAGAAGATGAACATCTGTGTGAGGCATCCCCCATAAGATATGGTGTTCTCTGCCACCAGGCTCTGCAGGACTTTGGGCAGGACAGTCACAGTGCAGATCACATCCATCAGGGCAAGGTTGACTAGGAAGAAATACATGGGAGTGTGGAGGTTGGAACTGCTGTGGATGGTTGTGATAATCAGTCCGTTGCCAGCTATGGCCGCCATGAACAAGGCAAAGAAGAGGCAGAAGAGGACATCCTGGATCCAGGGGTCATCCATAAAGCTCTGCAGGATGAACATGGTCACCACTGACTGGTTCCCAGGAGCCATGGGAAGCACAGTCTAGATTCAGGGTGGGAGTTGTAGCTTGGGCCTCTGGCAAAAAAAAAAAAAAAAAAAAAGTAATGAGCTTATTCTGATTAATAGAAAATCATTTTAAAAGTGAGGCAACAATCAACTCTGTACAATTAGGAATCTGTTCTGGTAAGAGAATAGTGTTACTTTTATTCTCTTGGCTCATGGGCTGAAAGAAAGAGCATAACAGATCCCACATAGACTCCACATGTTAGCATGAGTGGACCCTGAGTGCAAGGTCCCTCAGCAAACTCTTTTGTCCTTGCAACACCTCTTCCCATAAGAGGGAGAGATTTCCTTGCTCAAGTCTGCCAACCAGAACACAGGGGCTGGAGACTGTGGTGTGGGTGCTGGGGAGACATGAGTGATCACCTGTGGGGCTGTGGAAGGGTGCACTGGCAGTGAGAAGGGTTTATGCTGTTGCTAGCTGCTGGTCCCAGAGTGTGTGGCTTGCCAATCCTTAACATAGTGACAGACTCTCCATAGGACCAAGTGTAGTCTTCGTGACAATGAGGCTCATTATCCAGGTGACAGCAAATAAACTTTATTCCAACCATGACAGGAAGCCAGGGACTAGAGTTAGGCTTAGGTACAACATGAAAGGGAAGTCGAAGTTTTCTGAGGCGCCCAGGATGTCTCAAGTGAGTCAACCCCATGAGCCACAAGCACTCAGCTTCTGCAAGATTTCCCAGAGTTCCATCTGAGGGACTAGAGTAGTCCTCATAGGACTTCATATTGCCAGTCACTGCCCAGACAGCGTCTGGAACACACATGCCCTGAATGCTGAGAAAGCAGGCCTCTGTTAAGAAGACTGAATATGGTGGCCACCCAGATTGGGGACAGAAGCATTATGTGTGTAGAGGTCATTTGGCTCTTTCTCCTACCACACTCTGCCAATTAGAGTATAGTGAGGGATAAGACCTTAAGTGTGACCTAAGAGGCAGAATGTAAGGCTAGGCTCACACAGTGACAGGCGACAGGGTTTTCTATTGTGGCCTGTCACATGGAGAGCACACCATCTGATCAAGCTGCTCTCCTCTAACTATCAAATCTAGCATGAAAACACACTTCAGGTTTCAGAGTAAAACATTTTACATTTTTCCAGCATAGAATGTTCTAAAACTGAAAATAATCTTGGGCATTCACTTACTGGAGCTCCCAATACACTATGTACCACCCCCACTGCTCCATCCCACGGTGCTCCAGAGGGGTCTGTAGGGAGAGGGGTTCAGGTGACTATGCTGTGATGACTCTGTCTGCACCTTCCATCCAGCAAACCAGCTCAGTGGTAATAATGGCCTATCCTGGGCTGGCTGGCCTAAGAACCTTCTCCTAGATCAGGCTGTACACAACCAGTAGCCTCTCTGCTTCACAATCGATTCTAATAGTGACTGCGCTGTGGCTGGAGTGTGCACATGGTCTCCATGAAAACCAGGAAGAACAAAGCCAGCTGTCCGATTTAGTAGACAAATCCAGGAAGCTGAGATAAACAGGAGCGTCCTTACAAAAACATGTCTCAAGTCCCGCCTAGGAAATCCTGATTCTAAGCAGTATTTATACCTGATCTAAAATACAGTGTCCCCTACCCAGACCTAGCTGAGGGACAGGGCATTCTCCACCGTTGAGTGGGGAAGGAGATCTGACTTTCACACAAACTCTGGTGCCCCATCTCTGACCACGTCCCCTGGATGGGGAGGCCTGGTGGCACTCAGAGGAAGGATAGCAAGTTACCAAGAAGAGACTCGATATTCTAAGAGCATATATATAGATAGAGGAAGTCCCCCTCAGCCACAGACATAGGGGAGGGGAGTAGGGGGGAAGCAGGAGGGAGGGAGGAATGGGAAGATACAAGGGATGGGCTAACAATTGAGATGTAATATGAATAAATTAATAATAAAAAAATAAAATGCAGTATGATGCAGTCTTTTTTTTTTTCCACTGAAGTCCACCCAAGTCTAAATGTACTCTCTTTGAAGCCAGCAGCAATTGAGAGTGTACCTGTATCAGGATTCACATATCTGAAAGATGAACTACTGTGTCAAACCTCATGAGAACATGTCCCTGCCCCACACTTACCCCCAGTACCTACCCTACAGTGGTCTGTGCAGAGGGGTCAGGAGCAGCTTGCTGTCTCTGCTGTCTAGGCAGCCTGGCAAAATAAGACAAGAATGAAGTCCAGGGTCATTCTTGGGGGAAAGTGAAGTGACCTCTGCATGCCTTTCCCTTTGGGATGAGGGTAAAATCCCCATGGTAACAGGTACCCCAGAGAGACAAAAGAGCTGGGGTCAGAAATCATTGCTGAGCTTTACCCCAAACAAACCCTTCACCTCTTTCTCCTTTGTGAGGGAAAGAGTCCTACTCACTTCCTGATCACCCAGCACATTTCCACCATGTCGTTGTGTATTTGTGAACAAGACGTGAACTCTATATGGAGAGAAAATGTCTCCATTTCCAAAAGTCTAGAAAAGGCACAGGGAACCTACCTGTATGGCCGCAGGCATGAAGCTGTGAGTCCAAAAAAATATGTGAAAAGGAACCTGAGAGGAGAGCAGAGGAGATGAGGAAGGCGACTATGATTGCACTATTACCCATCTCTCCATCCCTTCATCTCACTTGGATAAGATAGCTCTTGGTCCTGTTGATCATCCTCTACATTTCAGAAACATCCACAGAAACCCACCTATATATTTCTGACATCAGAGTCCCTGTGGCCCTAAAACCTCCCAGACTCTGCAAATGCACCACCTGATTGAACTGATGACAGGCAAGAAAAGCCAACTAAAGCAGCAGTACCACTAATGGGTTTTGAAACTAAGGATATTTTCCAGGTGCATCCCTAGGACTTTGGCATAGGATTGGGGACTCCAGTCTAGACAGATGCATCTGGACCCTATCAAAGAGGGTTATCTAGGTCATGTCCTCACCACACCATCTGGGCTGCAGGGAAGCCTTCCTTAGTTCTGGGGAGTACAGAGGTGTCTCTTTGCTTCGGATAATCCTGGCTTAAATCTAGATAGCTTCGGCTGTGTGATGCAACCCAAGGAAGCCATGACCCCATGGGAACCATACCCCAGAGTCTCCTTTGAGTTGGCCTCGCAACTATCTGTCAGGTCTACAGCAGAAAGTGGAGGTAGAGAGGAGATGGGTCTCAAGGGCAGATGGGAAGGGCACAGGTGGCTTGCTGAGTTTCTGCTTCCTGTGGCAGGAAGCCAGATACTTTCCCAGTAGGATCTCCCTTCATCATATCCAAGTCTCATTTGGAAACACAGCAAGGGAGGGCTCAGGGTCAGGTATTTACAGGCTAAAGGTCACCAGGAAAGGATATCAAATCTCTCCAAACTCATGGGCCATCATTGCCTGTATTTTGGGATGGGATAAGAAAGTGGGGAGAGGGATACAAAACATGCATCGCATCTTGGCCTTGGCAGACAGAGATGAGTCCCAGTGGAGGAGGAGGTAGAAGAGGTCAGAGTTCAAAATCCCAGGTTGCTCTGTTGCAAGTGTTAGTCTCTCAGGAGCTATGGGGCTTTGGACACTCATCAGACTGTTGCTATGAAGCCCAGCTTCTCCAAAATGTGCCTTCAAACAGGTTCACTTCTCCAATCTAGGTTCTCTTACTTGCTTGGTTCTGAGAGGCCCACTAGAGATAACTGCTGCTCCTACACAGCAAGAAACTGCTCCTATCTGTGAAAAACACCTTCTTTGGTGTTGCCAATGGCACATCAGTATGATAAGGCCTGATAGTCTAGATCAGGTCAATCACCTTAAGACAGTCATTCAGGGGTTTCATGAGGTTGTCATCCACCAGGAAACTGGCAGGGTTAAGGGCTGACATCTTATGAAACCAAACGTAGGATTGATTCAGAAGCACAGCTTAGTATTAGGTCACTTGGGAATTAGAAATATATCTCTTGGGATGGACAGTTGTCTCAGTGGTTAAGAGCACTTGCTGTTCCTGCAGAGGACCAGGGTTCAATTCCCAAAACCCACATGGAAGCTCACTAACTCCTCAGGCACTTGGCATGTATGCGGTACACAGATGTGTGTGAAGGTAAAAACAATCATATTAATAAAATAAATCTTTAAAAAAGTCCATGTCTTGGGTACCCACCTCAGGAGGGCCTCAACAGGTAATTTTTCAGCTTATGTTACCAGCAGGACAGTAGTGGCTATGGTCCTTATACATGCTGGGTAGTTGGCTATGACTCAGTTAAGTCTCCTGGACAGATTTGCACCAGTCTTTTCCAAGATCACGAGGTTTGCATGAGGACTGTGTTGGTAAAGTCTTTAGACTCACCCATGTACAACTGGAATGGCTTAGTAATGTCATCTTGGAGGGCCAGTGATGGAGCAGATACCAGGGCTTTTTTCAAGGCTTCAGAGGAGCTCTTCTCGGTCTCAGTTCACTCCAAAGGCCATGTAGCCAGCATAGAGGAATTTGGATATGTCAGAAAATCCCATTATCTGGAAATATCCAGCAATCTTCAGGAATTCTTATACATGTTTTTTTTTTCAGTGAAGGAGCGGGGATTTAGAGGATGGCTGAAATATGGTAGTGGAAAAGCATCCATCTTTTTCCCCTATAGGTTGTAGCCAAGGTATGTGATTTAAGCGATGTACAGCTGAACTGTTTTGTCTGAGAATCTGTAACCCAGGCTTTGGAGGGTTTCAAAAGGTCTTCTGTTGCCTGTCTACAGCCTTATTCAGTGGTCAAAGCTACAAGGATGTTGTCATCTACACATTGGATCAGGGCTCTTTATGGAGATTTTGGTTTAACTTCCAACATATCTGAATTCGGGATCCATCAAACAATGTTGGTGAGTTTTTTGAATCCTTGTGGCAACAGAGTTCATGATAATTGGCCAGATATATCCACCCTCTGGGTTGGCCCACTCAAAGGCAAATATTGGTTGGCTTATCAGGGCCAGCAGGAGGCATTAACAATCAAATAATCTAATTTAAAAATGGAGTGCAGAGCTACACAGAGAATTCTTTTTTTTTCACTTTTTTTTATTAATTTATTCTTGTTACATCTCAATGTTTATCCCATCCCTTGTATCCTCCCATTCCCCCCCCCCCATTTTCCCCTCCCCTATGACTGTTCCTGAGGGGCATTACCTCCCCCTGTATCTGCTCATAGGGTATCAAGTCTCTTCTTGGCTACCTGCTGTCCTTCCTCTGAGTGCCACCAGTTCTCCCTCTCCAGGGGACATGGTCAAATGTGAGGCACCAGAGTACATGAGAAAGTCATATCACACTCTACACTCAACTGTGGAGTTTATTCTGACCATTGGCTAGATCTGGGCCCGAAATTTGTGGATAAATGGATTGAGCTAGAAATGATCATAATGAGTGAGTTAACCCAGAAGCAGAAAGAATCAAATGGTATATACTCACTTATATCTACATACTAGCCCAAGGGGCATGTCCCACGAAAGCCTTCACTTACCAGGAAACTGGGATAGAGGGGAGGGCATCCTATTGGGACTCTAAATGAGAGACACATGGGAGAATAGCAAAATAAAAGGATCCAGAGGGTCCTAGAAATCTACAAGTAGAACAATATGATAAGCAGGGGTCCCGCTCAAACTAAGGCATCAGCCAAGGACAATACAGGAGGTAAACAGAGAATTCTTGACAAAGGGATTTTAAAAGCAAGAAGCACTTTTAAAAATGTTCAGCATCATTTGTCATCAGGGAAATGCAAAACAAAACAACCTTGAGATTCCATCTCGTATCCGTCAGAATGACTAAGGAAAAAAAAAACAAAACAAAAAAAAAAACACAAAAAAAACCTCAAGTAACTGCCCCTGCTGGAGAGAACGTAGAACAAAGGAAACACTCCTCCATTGCTGATGGGAATGCAAACTTTTACAACTTTTACAACCACTTTAGAAATCAATTTGGCAGTTTTTCAGGAAACTGGGAAAAGTTCTTCCTTAAGACCAGATATAGCATATACCCAAAAGATGCTTTACCATACAACAAGAACACTTGCTCACCTATGTTCATAGCAGCTTCATTTCTAGTTGCCAGAAACTGGAAACAATCTAGATGTCCCTCATCTGAAGAAGAAAGAAAGAAAATGTGGTACATTGCACAATGAATATCACTCAAATATTAAAAAGTAAGACATCGTGAAATTGCAGGCAAATGGATAGAACTAGAAAAGATCATCCTGAGTGAGGTAACCCAGACCCAGAAGATTTGAATGGTGTGTACTCACTTATAAATGGATTGTAGGCATAAAGCATGGAATAGCCATGCTATAATCCACAGGCCCAAAGAAGCCAGGTAACAACTAGGGCCCAGGGGAGCATGCTTGAATCACATTAAGAAGTGGCAATAAAATAGACATCTGGGGTGGGTGGAGGGGAGGAACTGGGTAGGAGAGTGGGTTGGAAGGGGAACAGGAAGGATCAAGTGTGAGGAGGATGGTGGGAGAGAGAACTAGAATCAGTGGAGGAGGGTGCCTGTGGGACTAGCTAGAGATCTAAGACTATGGAAACTCCATGAAATGTCTCCCCTTCTTTGATGAGAAAAGGAAGGGGTCACAGAGGGAGCAGAGGGCAGAGTAAGGGACTGGGAAGAGAGGAGAGAGGGAAATCTCTGATCTGGATGTAAAGTAAATAAATTAATTAATAAATGAAAATTTAAAATCTGGCACATCCCTTCATTTTCTTTCTGTATTCTCCATGATCAGCTATCACAAAGTGATCCAAAGTCATCCCACATTTCCTGTACTCAGTCCATCCCTTCTTCAAGTAAATGGATTATTTCCGTTGGAGGCAGCATTTAGCAATCAGGATCTGGGTATAGGACACTGAAGTGTCTCCACAAGCAATTCCACTGTGTGGACAAAGCTAGAAAGTATGTATGTTCACGTCTACTAATCTATATGTCTCCCACATCTATATTTGTAATTTGTCTGTACACCTACTGATGTCTATGTCTATTCAATCATCTGCATATCTACATGATTATAGATATGTTATTTTGTGTTTTTTTTATTCATGTGTGTACACACATGTGTTTGTGAATGTATGTGGAGGCCAGCAGTAAATGTTGTTTTTTCTAATCACTCTTCATGTTTTTTGAGACATGGTGTATCACTGAACCTAAAAATCACCAGTTCAGTAGACTGACTAGCCAAAAAGTCTCAGAAATCCTCTTGTCTCTGTCTCTGAAGTTCAAAGCAGATGCTGGGACTCACAGCCAGATTAGCAGCTTCCAAAATGAAGAGAAAAAAAAAAAAGACAGAGACAGTTTGCTGCCTGAACAGTCACCTAAAACTCTACATGATGTCATCTTCAGCTTTCTGGCCCAGTATATCTGACAGACATATTTGTTTTTTTTTAATTAATTTATTCTTGTTACATCTCAATGTTTATCCCATCCCTTGTATCCTCCCATTCTTCCCTCCCTCCTATTTTCCCCTTATTCCCCTCCCCTATGACTGTTCCTGAGGGGATTATCTCCCTCTGTATATGCTCATAGGGTATCAAGTCTCTTCTTGGTAACTGGCTGTCCTTCCTCTGAGTGCCTCCAGGTCTCCCCCTCCAGGGGACATGGTCAAATGTGAAGCACCAGAGTACGTGAGAAAGTCATATCCTACTCTCCACTCAACTGTGGAGAATGTTCTGTCCATTGGCTAGATCTGGGTAGGGGTTTAAAGTTTACCACCTGTATTGTCCTTGGCTGGTGCCTTAGTTTGAGCAGGATCCTGGGTCCAAATCTGCCTATCATAATGTTCTACTTGTAGGTTTCTAGGGCCCTCTGGATCCTTCTACTTTGCTATTCTCCCATGCTTCTCTCATTTAGAGTCCCCTCTGTCCCAGTTTCCTGGTCAGTGAAGGCTTTCGTGGGACATGCCCCTTGGGCTAGTATGCAGATATAAGTGAGTATATACCATTTGATTCTTTCTGCTTCTGGGTTAACTCACTCATTATGATCATTTCTAGCTCAATCCATTTGTCCACAAATTTAGGGAATTCCTTGTTTTTAATAGCTGAGTAGTATTCCATAGTGTATATGTACCACAGTTTCTTTATCCGTTCTTCTAGTGATGGACACTTAGGCTGTTTCCAGGTTCTGGCTATTATGAATAAGGCTGCTATGAACATGGTTGAGCAAATTTTCTTGTTGTGTGCTGGAGCATCTTCTGGGTATATTCCAAGGAGTGGAATAGCTGGGTCTTGAGAAGCCCTATTCCCATTTTTCTGAGATAGCACCAGATAGATTTCCAAAGTGGCTGTACTAGTTTGCATTCCTACCAGCAATGAAGGAGTGTTCCTCTCTCTCCACATCCTCGCCAGCATGTGGTGTCACTTGAATTTTTGATCTTAGCCATTCTGATGGGTGTAAGATGGAATCTCAGAGTTGTTTTGATTTGCATTTCCCTGATGACTATGGAGGTTGAGCATTTCTTTAAGTGTTTCTCAGCCATTTGATATTCCTCTGTTGAGAATTCTCTGTTTAGTTCCAAGCCCCATTTCTCTATTGGGTTATTTGGTTTGGTGGTGTTTAATTTCTTGAGTTCTTTATATATTTTGGATATTAGACCTTTGTCAGATAAAGGGTTGGTGAAGATCTTTTCCCAGTCTGTAGTCTCTGACAGACATATTTGTAAGGCAGGAACTATTGAGGACTTGCTTACCCTGTCTTGGCAGTTTGGCTATTTACTCTGCCTGCATCCAGGATTGCCCATTTTTAGGCAGAATTCTGTCTGTTGTAGACATGAGGACATTTCGCCCAGTGGCTTGTTTGCCATGTTTGAAGCTGTCTCCATAAAGAGGTTCATTGATGCTCATCATCTTCTTTGAGGTAGGCTGGGTGTTGCCAGGAATTAGCCTGTCTTATTCTCAATGAATCTTTAAAATAGTAAAAAAAAATCTTTAAATTCCATATTCTTTAGGTCTCTGGGGATTTTGAAGACCTTATCTATCTTACCTTATCATATTTATCTGTTACACCTATGAGGTATATTCTTGTAATATAAATAGACTAATAGTTGACATGACCATGATTTGATCAACTAACAATTAACTTGTAAACTTACTTATCATAAGCAGCCTTCAATAACACTTTTGAAGTATTGGAGATAAATCTTGTATTCTACTTGTGTTTTATGGGTACAATCCTCATATTAAAGTATAAATATGCATTTAGTGTGTGTGAAGAATAATCTTAAATTTGAATTCTATAGCCATGTATCAAAATTAAACTCCCAATGTAAATGAACATCTATAGGCCAAGAAAGCAACCAAGTCACATCAGGACTGAGCAAGTCCTCTTCCCCTGTGGCCTGGTGAGGCAGCCTTTCCAGGGAGGAGTGATTGGGCGAAGCATAGGGAGTCTTGTGAAAAAGACGAATAGAAGGACCTGGAGGTGACAGGAGCTTCACAAGAAGACCAACAAAGCCAAATAACCACAGCCTAGAGGAGCTTTCAGAGACTGAAGCACCAACCAAGGACCATGAATAGAGTGGACCTAGCCTGCCCTACACAGATGTAGCAAATGGGTAACTCAGGCTTCATGTGGGTCCATTGGTCAATATGTCTGTTTTCATACCAATACCATGCAGTTTTTTTTATTACTATTGCTCCATAATACAACTTGAAATCAGGGATGGAAAAATCTCCAGAAGTTCTTTTGTTGTACAAGGTTGTAATCACTATCCTCGGTTTTTTGTTTTTCCATACAAAGTTGAGAATTACTCTATCAAGGTTTGTAAAGAATTATATTGGTATTTTTATGGGGATTGCATTGAATCTGTAGATTGCTTTTGGTAAGATGGCCATTTTTACTATGATAATCATGCTGATCCATGAGTATGGGAGATCTTTCCATCTTCTGATATCTTTTTCAATTTCTTCTTCTTCTTCTTCTTCTTCTTCTTCTTCTTCTTCTTCTTCTTCTTCTTCTTCTTCAATTTCTTTCTTCAGCAACTTGAAGTTCTTGTCATATAGGTTTTTCACTTCCTTGGTTAGAATTACACCAAGATATTTTATATTGTTTGTGGCTATTTGAAAGGGGGTTATTTCCCTAATAGCTTTCTCAGCCCATTTATCATTTGTAAAAAGGAGGGATAGTAACTTTTTAAGTTAACTTTGCACTAGACACTTTGCTAAAATTGTTTGTCAGCTGTATGAGTTCTCTGGTAGAGTTTTCAGGGTCAGTTATGAATACTATCCTATCATCTGCGAAGTGGGATACTTTAATTTTTTCTTTCTATTTGCATCCTCTTGATGTCCTTTAATTGTCTTATTGCTCTAGCTAGAACTTCAATTACTATGTTGAATAGATATGGAGACAGTGTGCAGCCTTGTCTTATCCCTGATTTTAGTGAAATTGCTTTGAGTTTCTCTCAATTTAATTTGATGTTGGCTAAAGGCTTGCTGTATATTGAAAGCAGTGCTAAGAGGAAAATTCATAGCACTAAGTGCCTTCATAAAGAAATTGGAAACATCTCATATAGGCAACATAACAACACATCTGGAAGCCCTAGACAAAAAAGCAGAAACACCGAAGAGGAGTAGAAGGCTTGAAATAATCAAACTCAGGGCTACAATCAATAAATTAGAAACAAAGAGAACAGTTCAAAGAATCAACAAAACCAGGAGCTGGTTCCTTGAGAAAATGAACAAGATAGACAAACCCTTAGCCAAATTAACTAAAAAGCAGAGTAACACTATCCAAATCAACAAAATGAGACATGAAAAGAGAGACACAACAACAGACACTGAGGAAATACAAAGAATCATAGGGTCCTACTACAAAGGCTTATATGCCACAAAATTTGAAAATTTAAGGGAAATGGACTTGATTACACTTGTCAGGGTTGAATCAAGATCAGATAAACCAATTAAATAGTCATATTTTGCCTACAGAAATAGAAGTCATTAAATGTCTCCCAACCAAAAAAAAGCCCAGGGCCAGATGGTTTCATCTCAGAATTCTATCAGACCTTCAAAGAAGAGCTAACACCAATACACTTCAAGCTACTCCACAAAATAGAAATTGATTAAACATTACCAAACTCATTCTACGAGGCCACAGTCACTTTGATACCTAAACCTCACAAAGACCCAACAAATAAAGAGAATTTCAGACCAATTTCTCTTCTGAACATTGATGCAAAAATACTCAATAAAATACTTGCAAAATGAATACAAGAACACATCAAATATATCATTCATCATGACCAAGAAAGCTTCATTCCAGGAATGCAGGGATGGTTTAAAATACAGAAATCCATCAACATAATCCACAATATAAACAAACTGAAAGAAAAAAACCACATGATTATCTCTTTAGATGCAGAAAAAGCATTCGACAAAGCCCAACACCCATTCATGTTTAAAGTTTTGAAGAGATCAGGGATACAAGGCACATACCTAAACATAATAAAGGCTATATACAGCAAACCAATAGCCAATATCAAATTAAATGGAGAGATACTCAAGGACATTCCTCTAAAATCAGGGACCAGACAAGGCTAACCACCTTCTCCACATCTCTTCAGTATAGTGCTTAAAATTCTAGCTAGAGCAATATGACAACAAAAGGAGATCAAGGGGATTCAAATGTGAAAGGAGAAAGTCAAATTATCCATATTCACAGATGATATGATAGTGTATATAAGTGATGCCCAAAATTCCACCAGAGAACTCCTACAGCTGATAAACACCTTCAGCAACATGGTAGGAAACAAAATTAACTCAAAGAAGTCAGTAGCCTTCCTGTATAAAAATGACAATTGTGGTGGGAAAGAAATTAGGGAAACTACACCTTTCACAATAGCCACACGCTACATAAATATCTAGGAGTAACTCTAACCAAGCAAGTGAAAGACTTGTTTGAAAAAAACTTCAATTCTCCAAAGGAGATTGAAGATGACATCAGAAGATGGAAATATCTCCCTTGTTGGTGGATTGGAAGAATTAACACAGTAAAAATGGGTAGCTTACCAAAAGCAATTTACAATGCAATTACTATCAAAATACCTATACATTTTTTAAAGACATTGAAAAATCAATTTTCAATTTGATATGGAAAAACAAAAGACCTAAAATAGCTTTAAAAATTCTGTACAATAAAAGATCCTCCAGAGGAATCTCCATACCTGATCTCAAGTTGTACTATAGAGCAACAGTAATTAAAACAGCATGTTACTGGCATAGCAATAGGCTGGTCGACCAACAGAATCAAATCAAAGACCCAGAAATAAATCCACACGCATATGGTCACTTGATTTTTGACAAAGAAGCCAAATCTATTCAATGGAAAAGTGATACCATCTTCAACAGATGGTGATGGTCTAACTGGATGACTACATGTAGAAAGATGCAAGTAGACCAATATTTATCACCATGCACAAAACTCAAGTCCAAGTGGATTAAAGACCTCAACATAAAACCAAACACACTAAATCTCCTAGATGAAACGTGGAGAAGAGCCTGGAACTCATTGGCACAGAAGACAACTTCCTGAGTAGAACTCCAACAGGCCAGGCTCTAATGTCAAGAATCAATAAATGGGACCTCATGAGGCTGAGAAGCTTCTGTAAGGCAGAAGACACTGTCAACAGAACAAAATGACAGCCTACATGCTGGAAAAATATCTTCTCCAACCCTACATTTGACAAAGGATTATTATCCAAAATATATAAAGAGCTCAAGAGATTAAACACCACCAACCAAATAACCCAGTTAAGAAATGGGGCTCACCCCTACTTTGATCTACCCAATGGACAGGACATTCTCCACAGTTATGTGGAGAGTGGGGACTGACTTTGACATGAACTCTGGTGCTCCATATTTGACCACCTCCCCTTCGTGGGGAGACCTGGTGGCACTCAAAGAAAGAATAATCAGGATACCAAGATGAGACTTGATAGCCTATGACCATATAGTGGGGGAGGAGGTCCCCCCTCACCCCCCCCCAGTTGTAGACCTAGGGGAGGGGAATAGGGAGAAAGCAGGAGTGAGGGAGGGAGGAATGGGAGGCTATAAGTGATGGGACAGCAATTGAGTTGTAATCTGAATAAATTAATAAAAGTTAGAAAAGAAAGAAATGGGGCTCAGTGTGGCGCCCGAGCCACCATGGTACCAAGTCGAGGGTGAGGGACTGTGGATTTAACTCATGCACACACACACACACACACACACACACACACACACACACACACACTAACACAGCGGGTCCTTTGTGCTAAGAGAGCAGCAGCCGCAGCAGCAGCCGCGGCAGTGGTTTATTATTCTTCTCCCAGAGTTCCAAAGAGCCTTTTTATAGGCAGCAAAACAGACATCCTCCTCCCAGGTGAAATCCCTCAAGAGGTGATTGCACACAGGAGGACAAGTCTCGAGGAAGGGAGGGGCACGTTCTCAGAGCAGTAAACATGACTAGCTAACCAAGATAAACACAGACATGGAAGCTGCTAGAAACAGGTCATGAAACAGCAAGACAGGCAGGCAGCCCAGTCGGGCCTGGTTCCTACAGCTCAGAACTAAACAGAGAATTCTCAATAGAGGAATATTGAATGCTGAGAAACACTTAAAGAAATGGTCAACATTCTTAGGGATCAGAGAAATGCAAATCAAAACTCTGAAATTCCATCTTACACCCATCAAAATGGCTAAGATCAAACCCTCAAGTGACAGCATATGCTGGCATGGATGTGAAGAAAGGGGAACATTCCTTCGTTGCTGGTGGGAGTGCAAACTTGTCCAACCACTTTGGAAATCAATCTGGCACTTGCTCATAAAATTGGGACTAGGGCTACCTCAAGACACAGCTACTCCACTCCTTGGAATATACCCAAAAGATGTTCCACCTCACAACAAGGACATATGCCCAACCATGTTCATAGCAGCCTTATTAATAATAGCCCGAACCTGGAAACAACCGAAATGTCCCCCAGTCAAAGAATGGATAAAGAAACTATGGTACATTTACACTATGGAATACTTCTCGGCTATTAAAAACAAGGAAATCCTGAAAATTGTGGGCAATTGGATGGAACTAGAAATGATCATCCTGAGTGAGTTAATCCAAATCCAGAAAGATATACATGGTATATACTCACTTATAATTGCTCACTAGCCCAACAGAGATGTCCCCTGAAAGTCTTCACTTAGTTGGATATTGGGATAGATACTGGGACTTTCTATTGGGACTCCAAGTGAGAGAAGTAGGGAGAATGGGGTAATAGAAGCATCCAGAGAGTCTTAGAAATCTACAAGATGACCATTAAGGCTAGCAGATCTGGACACAGGAGGGTCTGTTCAAACTACTGTACTAAGCAAGGACAATGCATGCAGTAAACCTAGCCAATGGACAGCACATTCTCCACAGTTGTGTGGAAGCAGAGACTAACTCTGACATGATCTCTGATGCCCTCTATTTTACCACTTCCTCTTGGTGGGGAGACCTGGTGACATCAGAGGAAGAGTAAGCAGGGTACCAGGAAGAAACCTGATAGGCTGTGATCATATGGTGTGGGAGAAACCTCCTTCTGTCACAGACCTAGGGGAGAGGAAGGATGACAGGGGGAGGGAGGGGAAGTGGGAAGATACAAGTGAGGGGATAACAATTTAGACGTAATATGAATAAATTACTTAAATAATAAAAAAGAAAACTGTCCATTTCATTTAGATTTTCCAATTTTGTGGAATACAGGCTTTTGAAGTAAGAACTAATAATTCTTTGGATTTAATCAGTGTCTATTGTTTGTCACCCTTTTTATTTTGTTAATATTGGTACTGTTTCCCTGCCTTTTAGTTAGTTTGTTCAGCGGATTATCTATCTTGTTGACTCAGTTTTTTGTTTCATTGATTCTTTGTATTGTTCTTTTTGCTTCTGCGTTATTGATTTCCACCCTGAATTTGATTATTTCCTCTTGGGTGTGTTTGCTTCCTTTTGTTGTATAGCTTTTAAGTGTGTTTTTAAATTTCCAGTAAGAAATCTCTCCAATTTCTTTATGAAGGCTTAGTTCTATGAACTCTCCCCTTAGCATGACTTTCACTGTGTATCATAAATTTGGGCATGTTGAGCCTTCATTTACATTGGATTCTAGAAAGTCTTTAATTTCTTTATTTTGTCCTTGACCCAGGAGTCATTTACTACAGAGTTGTTTAGTTTTCCTGAGTTTGTAGGGTTTCTCTAGTCTCCGTTGTTTAAATCTATCTTAGTTGATGGTGGTCTGATAAGATACCAGGGGTTATTTCAATTTTCTTTTATTTGTTGAGGCTTCCTTTGTGACAAAGTATGTTGTAAATTTTTGAAGGCTGTTCCATAACATGCTGAGAACATATATTCTTTTGTGTTTGAATGAAATGTTCTGTAGATATCTATTTGGTCTGTTTTATTCGTGGCATTTGTTAGTTTCATCTCTCTGTTTAGTTTCTGTCTCCATGATCTGTCCATTGGTGAGAGTGGGGTGCTGAAGTCTACCACTATTAATGTGTGGTGTTTGATGTGGGATTTACACTTCTTATTAATGTTTCTTTTATGAATGAGGGTGCCCTTGCATATGAAGCATAGACGTTCAGAATTTAGATGTCATCTTGGTGGATTTTTCCTTTGAGGTGTATGAAGTACCCTTCCCCATCTCTTTTGATTAATTTTGGTTGAAAATGTATTTCATTAGATACTGTAAGGACTACTGCAGCTTTCTTCTTGGGTACATTTGCTTAGAAAACCCTTTTTTTCCAGCCTTTTACTCTCAGGGCTATCTTTGTTGCTGATATGTGTTTCTTGTATATAGAAGAATAATGGATCCTGTTTTTTAATACACTCTGTTAGCCTGTGTCTTTTTTAGAAAAATAGTAGTTATAAGCTTTTAATTTCTAAAAGGTTACTTAATTCTTTAGGTTCTAAGATACATTCGTCAAAAGAAATGTCCCATATTTTCTTCTACAGCTTCAAACTTTCTACACTTAACTATTTGACTGTTCCATGCCAATCCAGACAAACCTGACATGACTGGTCTACTTAACATGTTATTTATCTTCCCTCAAGGAAGGTTCAAAAGCAACTTGTCATAACCACAGATTTCTAATGTCTACTACAGTATTCATCACAAAAAAAACTTTCAAAAGAATGTGTCTTTCCTCATAGTAAGGAGTTAATCATTTGTAAAAAGCAAAGAAGACCCACAAGTCATAACACTGAGCTCCTTTTCACTCAGTTGTTAACTACTCAAACAACAATGACATCTTACAAGTTTAATGAAGAACAAAAAACAGCAACACAACTGGCCATGCATAGATTAAGTAAGCCAGGGATTTTTTTCTAGGAAGCATTGAAAATCTAGAATTGAAAAGAAAAAGGAAAGTAATTGGGCACAGTCATTCCATTATCAATAGCATCTTGGGCTATGGCAACAAGATCTTGAATGTGACTTGTAGCTACTGTAGTAAGGAGAAGGTGGCATTCTTCTGTACTGGTAATCATAATCTTCTCATCTGTTATAGCCTTGGTCATAATCTCTATCATAGTAAGAATCTTGCCATCTACTACTGCCACCACTGCTGCCACCTCCTTCTCCTCCTCTACCACTTCTACCACTGCTAAAAATTGGTCTGCCCACGTAAATGCCTAGTGTAGGTGTGTGCACCTACACATGAATTCTTCTACCATACAGATGTATCCAATTTGCCCTTCCCGTTGCTTTCTTAGAGTCCTATAACCTCTCAAAGTACACAAAAGCAAATCCACATGTCCCTCAGTTTGTTGATCACACAACACGTTGACACCACTCAATGGTCCATATTGAGAAAATATTTCACAAAGATATCTCTCTCTCTCTCTCTCTCCCTCCCTCTCTCTCTCTCTCTCTCTCTCTCTCTCTCTCTCTCTCTCTCTCTCACTCTCTCTCTCTCTCCCTCCCTCTCCCTGTTATGTATAAACAGGCCAAATACTGCCAGGTAAGTGTTGGGATCTGGAATCTCCCTGCCCTGCTGCCAGTAAGTCTTCTGCAATTAGACATTGGAGAGTGACTACAGCTCCTTTGCCGCCCATACTCTGGTGTATAGGACCCTACTTCAACATTGTCTCCTATGAGACTGGGACCTGGATCACTAGTGTAGCATCTGGAGTCTATGAGACTGCCTCCTTGACTTTGACCTGGATTTTAATCTTGGTTGAGAATGGGACTCAGAATGTTTGGAAATCCTTGCTGGACTCTAAGATCTTGACCTGCTTTCTGACTCTGCACGAGCAGGAGTTCCTGTTGGAGAATTTGATTGAGATAGGAGACTCCCTGCTCTCCTCTACATCACTCATATTGGCCAGGTGCTCCTGAGAACTAAATAAGAGATAAGTCTCAGGCCTAGTCACTCCACTGTCTAGACTGTGTGGAGGAGGAAGGCTATGGCCATAACAGCTGGCGCACTCCATTTCCACTAGCTAGCATGCTCAGGCAAAATAAGCCTGGGTCTTTTTATTGAGGAATTGATTCAATTTATATTGATATATAATAATGACAAATGATTGCTATTTCCTGTTATTTTGATGTTGGTGGAGGTACAGTATATGTGTGTAGTGTGTATGTGTGTGTTTTCTTTTCATTTTGCTGATGTGAGGTTATTTATTTCCTGTGTTTTTCTGGGTGTAGTTAGCCTCCTTGGGTTGGAGTTTTCCTTCTAGTATTTTCTGTAGGGCTGGATTTGTGGATAGATATTGTTTACATTTGTTTTGTCATGAAATATCTTGTTTTCTTCACCTATGTGATTAAAAGCTTTATTGAGTATAGTAGTTGGAGCTGACATCTGTGGTCGCTGAGTGTCTGTGACATATTGGCCCAGGCCCACCTGGCTTGAAGAGTCTTTGGGCAGAAGGTAGGTATAATTCTGATAGATCTGCCTATATGTGTGTCTTGGCCCTTTTTCTTTGCTGTTAATACGTTTTTGTTCTATACACTTAGTGTTTTGATTATTATGTAGTGGGAGGATTTTCCTTTTTTTCAATCTGTAAGCTTCTTGTACATTTATAGGCATCTCTTTCTTTAGGCTGGGGAAGTTTTCTTCATGATTTTGTTGAAAATATTTTCTGAGCCTTGGAACTGTGAATCTTCTCCTTGTATTTCTATTATTCTTAGGTTTGATCTTTTCATAGTGTTCTTGAGTTTTTTGGGTGTTTTGTGTCAGAAACTTTTTAGCTTTAACATTTTCTTTGACTGATGTATCAATACTATCCTCTATACCTGAGATTCTCTCTTCCACTTCTTGTATTCTGTTGATGATGCGTATGTCTGTAGTTCCTGTTCTCTTCCCTTGATTTTCCATCTCCAGCATTCCCTCAGTTTATTTTCCTTATTGCTTCTATTTCCATTTTCAGGTCTTGGACAGTTTTATTTATTTCCTTTGGTTGCTTAATTATATTTTCCTGTATTTCATTAAGGGATTTATTCATTTCCTTTACCTGTTTGTATTTTCCTATCTCTCTTTAAGGGATTTACTTATATTCTGTTTTAAGACCTATACCATCTTTATAAAATTGGATTTAAGGTCTTCCTCTTTTACTTCAACTGTGTCAGGGTGTGGAGGGCTTTCTTTAATGGGATGGTTGGGTTCTGGTGTTGCCATATTGCCCTGGATCCTGATGATTGTGTTCTTACTCTGGCCTTTAGCCATCTGGTTGACCTTGGTCCTGGCTGGATGTTCCTGATGCTAACAGGACTCCTCAGGGAGGCATGCAGATCCTTGAGCTTGATAATAGAACTCAGGGAATATTAGGCTACTCACTGCTGTTGGCTGGATGTTCCTGGGACCAGAAGGCCTGGATGTTCCACTCTTGGTTGTGTCCTAGGTGGTCCTGACAGGCAGTAGAAAGGCTGGGCAGGGTCTAACCTGGCTTTTCCTGTGAACCCCTGTTTCTGGGGTTGCTAAGCCTCCTCTAGAGGGTAGGTTATGGAATTAGGGGTGGGAGATAGCATGCAGCTCACCTCTGCTGGCTGTGTTCCACAGTACGCAGAAGAAAGGCTGGGAAGCATCTAACCTGGCTGTTCCTGGGGAACTGCAGGCCTGGATGATCCTGGGGCTGGCATGCTTCCTCCAAAGGGTGTGTGTGTGTTTCTTGTGGTTTTTATTTTTTCCTTGTTTGTTTGTTTGCTTGCTTTGCTTCATTCTGGTTTATTTGGCTTTTTGTTTCTAGGAAGAGAAAGAATAAAGGCATGGAGTTGGTTGAGGTAGAAAAGCCATGATCAGGATATACTGTACATAAAAGTTTATTTTCAAGAAAAACAAGACAAAATGAAAGGAAGGAAGGAAGGAAGGGAAGGAGGAAGGAAGGAAGGAGGAAAGAAAAAAAGAAAGAAAGTCCTTATCGAGGTCTGGGGCTCACAAAGTACTACACGCATTACTATCCCATTTGGGTCTCATATAAAGCCTCTCCTTGAAGTTGGTAGATAGTTAATTACTCCTCTATGGGCGAGGATGGGTTTTCAAGACCTTAAATGAATACCCTGTGGCAGTGTGAAGCTCAGAGCATTCTAATTATCTCACATGTCATAATGACTTAAAGTGGCTGACAAAAATGATGTACTAGAAACAAAGCTGTATATTTTAATATCTTCATACCTATTTGCTGACACATTGGTCTGCAAAGTACTGCTACAGACCCTGCTTCAGGATATTAACAGAACCGACACCAAGGCCCTGCTTTCATTAATGTTCACAGAACTCAAGAAGGAAGACAAGACCTCTCCTTTATCAGCACTGTTCTCTTTTGATGATTTGCTGTTTGTTTTTTGTGGCGGTCACAAAGTCCTTGTGTACACAGATAAGCACTATGGCAAGGAAGGTTAAACACACAGTGCTATCTCCTCATCAAAGGAGGTCTATACTTGCTTACCTCCCAGAAATCTGGGCATGGTTGTAGTTAATAGCCTGGTGATATATGCTAACTGTAGGACCTAGCCACACTCAAATTCCCCCCAGACTATTATGTTTATTCCAGACTATTCATCCCTAGGTCTTTATCTTGAGCAATATTTTCCAGTCAATAGAATGCATCCATATGGGAGATGTCACAATAGCTTAAGTGACCTCTGCAGGGCCAGACCACACATGACTCCACATATTTTTATGGTTATCTCAGTAATTCTCCCTAGACCCTTATCTTGAGCATTATTTCTCAGTCAGCAGAACTCATTGTAATGGAAGAGGCCATATGTATTTTGTAAAGAGTTTTGATATAAACATGCCGTAAGCTTCATTGTACACACAAATTGAGTTAATTACCATCAGGAAACTTCTTTTTTTCCAAAATTGGGCTATGCTTAAATATGCCTACAATTAACTCCCTGGTGTCAGATTGTAGAAGTTTGAAACAACAAAGGCTACTGAATTCTCTTGAATCATATTTTCTTCACATGGATCATTGCTCTGCTGGCCCCGGAATTCTAGGAGACCCCACAGCTTGTTTAATAACTAACACTGTTGTTATCAATATCCTGTATTTATTGTCTATGTCTAGAAATGCAAAGTAACTTGGACATTTTATTTTTAGAATAAAATAAGTTCTCAAGTAAAGATGTCATCACAAAAATATACCAACAATACAAAAGAGTAAACCAGTTTCTTTTCTACAAAATATACCTGCCCTGTAGAAATGTTTGTTTCTCAATGAGAATTCCCTAGATGATTCCCAGGACACAGGAGGTAAGAACTAAACAAATTACCATAACACACAAACAACTGAAAAGAGAATATCAGCAAGATCTTCTTCTACACGCAATCACAAGTGTTTTCTAATTCTCCTTATGTTTTCTACTTTCACTAGAACCAACACATACTTATAATGAAAATTACCTGTGCTTCTTCAGTGGAAGGAAAAATGAAAAGCAACAGAAACCAGGTGTTAAAAAAATAAAAATAAAAAAGAAACCAGGTGTTAGGAGTATATGCCCCTGGCGGTCTCTGAGCCAGTTTCTCATAGTTGGTATGGACACTCACCTTAGCATAGACTGCTGCCTCATATTCCTGATGTTGTAAGGACCACACTCACATAGATTTCCATATTCAGAATTACCTCTGAAAGCACTTCCTCTGACTCCTTTCCCATGGAGATCAGAGAAGCAAGGCAGGCACAGTAAATTCCCTTAGAAATCTAAACTCTTGGATGCTACTAGGCTAGTCTCATCAAGTCTCCACTGACAAAAGACCCATGCATGTATTGCACAAAGTTCATAGGCTTTAAGTTGTAATTGTGAATTATTTCACCTAGGTACCATTCAAAAATATCTTTGCACTTTCCACAGGCAAAAGCTACTGGATTCAGACTAAAGAAAAATAATGAATTGTTCCTTTAGTTATCTGTCTGGCTCTTTCAAATCTATGTGTAATCAATAGAAACTCTGTATCCTTTGTTGTGGCAGTCTACTGACATTTGCTGATAAAAGTTCAATTCATAGAGCAGGCATAAGAACAAGACCTTGTCTTGCTAACAAAAGTCTGTAATCTGCATGGAGAAAATAAACACAGCTGGGGAGTGGTCTTTAACTGGACTGGGGAGGGAGAGTATTACAGAGGTAGACTTAGGTAGTAGGGACAAATAAATTGTACATTTGATATATATAGCTTCAATGAAATTAAACCAGTAGGGATGACAATGTCCTTCCAAAAGCAAATTACTATCTAACAAAAACCACTGTACCATGCATGAGAAGCCCTCTTTTGAGTTGTTTGCAAGCATCAAGCATCTCTCAAAACAATATAGGGTATTCCTGTTGACCTGGGTTGCCTCCCAGAATTTGAAAGTAAGTCTGTCTTGCTGGACACATTATACATTTCAGACACAGGATTTGAAGTGATTCGTCTGTATTAACCCAGAAGCCTTTTCACTGAGGACCAATTTTCATAGTACTAGAAGGTGATATACAGGCTGCCAGAGAAGAAATCAAGCAGTATCTTTCTCACTGTGATACCTACAAACTACAGCAATGAACAGCTTAACAAGATATTCCTGAAAGTACGACAGTAGCACCTATATCCAAAACTATCCAACTGGACTTAAGTACACTCAGTACAACATAATTTTTGCCTGGTACTTTAAACCTAGCCAACTGCCTATGGATGGACAGGTCACAGACACTAGAGTAGAACCTGTTGCTGTTGTTTTCCCAAAACCAATATAAGCTCTAAGTGTAGTCTTCTTAGTTATCCTTACACCTACAGATAGATGCAGCATGTGTTCCACATCAAAGGAGCTTTTTTTTTGGCAGCAGCAGCAGCAGCAGACAGAGACCAGTACAGAAAGCCACAACTTATCAAATTTTAGGGAACACCTGACTGTGAGGTGCTCAGTCCTACTGGATCTATTTATAACTCAACCCCACACCTAAGTCTCAGGGAACATCGGGGAAGAAGGAGTGGAAAGATTATGACCCAGAGGACCAATATGTCTGCTGCAATGTTGTGTCTTCTAATCATGACAGGGAAGCTGTATCTACAAAATGTCAAGAATGTGGTTACTTACACAAGACCTGAACAATGGCAATATCAGCTGACATGCTAACGTGGACAGTAGAACTCTGAGGAAAGACAGGCAATCAGTGGCTCTGAGGGGAAGAGTCAGTCTTCCCTGTAGGCTTAATTTTCTTAACCAATATATTTTATTACAACGTATTAACCGAGCATACATCACTTATAACCCAACTAACCAAACCAATAGGAAAAGAGGATTAAGGAACACAATAACATAACCGTAAGGATATCAGTTCCAAGGAACAATTCTCCTGGCATAATCAACGAGATTTCTTCTGCTAGAACTGGGAGTAACCAGAATCCAGAACCTCAGCAGGAGCCAGAGCCCCAAAGCCTTCCCTTGAGCGGTTCTCTCTAGGATCGTCTTGAAGTGGAGCGATGAACAGCCAAAACTATCCGAAGTATCCAAAAAAAAACCCCACCTCCAGTTTTCGGCTCATTTATATATCTCCTCCCAGAGTCTGTTCACGGGATCTTTTCAGCTGACAACAATCAAGCTCCCGCATGAGGTGGTTGGTCTTCTAGTGGATTAATTTCACCTGTTCTCTCACAAGGCTGTTCTGATCCCACACTTGGGATCCTAAAAAACAGGTTTATCTCTCCTTCTCTTCCCCCCATCATAGCCTCCTAATTGGTTATCCAATACCAAGTGATCAGCTCTAAATGCATATAAATATCAGAAACATTAACACTCAACAGGCTGTATATACAGATTTATTCACATCTATGTAACAATGATAATAATAATAATGAAAAAGAGGCCATGAAGCTGAAAGGAAGTAGGAGGGCATAGAAAGGATTGAAGGAATGAGGGGGATTGATATAAGTACATATATGAAATTTAAAATAAAATTTCAAAAAATACAAACGTTATCTAACTAATTAAATTGGCATTAAAAGAGAAATAAAAACCAGTGTTGAAAGGAACATGAGTCAAACAGGAAGAGAAAGAGGGGTCAATAGAACATCACAATTTAACCCTGAGACAGCCCAGGACAGAGATGAGAGTTTTGATGGGGGATTAAAGGTTTTGGTCCAAGAAGTCAACATTTCCTGAAGGGTAAGAGCAATGTTCTCTCTCATGGTTCCCTTTCTGGCCACATCCTTTGAAACAACAGGCTCCCAAATATACAGCAGCCCTGCTACTTACTCCACAGTGGACGTTATAAGGCTCTGGTTCCAGGCAACCTCATTCCCCTAGCAAATTGCTACCAACAGCCTCCTGAGTGAGAGCCAGTTTTGACATGGAAGCTGCTGATACACATTGGTGGTTCACATTGGACAGGAGGGAAGGCAGGAGCAGGTCTTATCTCATCACATGATGACACAGCATACTACAGTATGTCAGGAGCCTGCCCATAAAATCTCTTTCAGAGGTACTAAAAACTGGCAGGAAATATGCTCATATTATTAATTTTTAAAAGATATTTTACTTACAAGACAGACAATTATCCTAAAACCTCCAGGCCCCTTTACATCCCCAGATCACTTAACTACATGCCAGCCACAACAAATGCTGAATAGCCTTTGGGGGTAAAAAGTGAACACAGACACAAAGCAATGTCTACCCAGAGCTCCTGGCTCGTGTGACAGCTGCAAACAGAGATAGCTAGGAATAGGCCACAATCACAGTTGATGCTTTTTGGGGATTCACTTAACTATTGAAGCTAGCAGCCACATGGATAATTCATGAGCCTACAGAGCACAACGTGGAGGTTCCAGGGCTCCCCTAAGGTAAGTAGCAGTTGAACATTGTCCCTTATGGTTCAACAGGGTGTGTCCTCAGAAAATGGAGCAGTCTCCCAAACCTGTGAGCCTTGACTGCAACAGAGCTGAAGGCAGAGGCTCAGCAGCAGGACAGTAGTTTCCTAAGCGCAGCTTTGACGTCCTTGTTCCTCAGAGTGTAGATGAGGGGGTTCAAGGTGGGTGCCACGGAGGTGTAGATGATGGACACCACCTTGTCCCTGTTCAGTGAGTAGCTGGATGCAGGGCGGATGTAGGTGTAGATGACAGTGGAGTAGTACATGGAAACCACGATGAGGTGTGCAGAGCAGGTGGAAAAGGCACGGCGCTTGCCCTCAGCAGAGCGGATCCTCAGGATGCTGGCCACAATAAAGCCATAAGAGAGGATGGTCACAGAGAAGTTCCCTACAGCCAGAAACACATCTGCCGCAAAGGCCATGGCTTCGTTCAATTGCGTTGGAGCACAGGAGAGCTTCAACAGCGGGGGGATCTCACAGAAGAAATGCTCTATCACGTTGGAGCCGCAGAATGGTAGACGCAGCACTAGGCTTGTGTTCACGCTGGTGTTAGTGAAACTGATGGCCCAGACAAGGCCAGCCAGGAATGCGCACACCCTGGGGCCCATCCAGGCACTGTAGTGCAGGGGGCAGCAGATGGCCACAAAGCGGTCATAGGCCATAGCTGAGAAGAGCAGAAGTTCTGCCCCCAGTGACCACGTGAAGAAGTAGAGCTGGGCCATGCAGCCCCCATAAGAGATGGCCCTTCCCCCCACCATGCTGTCCAGTAACTTGGGTAGGATGGTAGAGGTGCAGAGGATGTCCACCACGGCTAAGTTGACCAGGAAGAAGTACATGGGGGTATGGAGGGCTGGGCTGGCACTGATTGTCACCATAATGAGCAGGTTTCCTGAGATTGCAGCTGTGTAGAGGCAGAGGAAGCTGAGGAGAAGTGGCACCCGCAGGTGAGGCATTTCTGAAAATCCCAGGATGAGGAACTCAGTGACCAGTGTCCCATTCATCACAGAGCTTGGGAGGCCTCAGGGTCCAGAGGCAGTGGGCTTTCTGTGGCAGTTCTGAAAGTGTCTGAAGAGGAAAGACATGCTCCAGTTCAAGTTTCTGCTATAGACCCAACCCAGATGTGGTGAGGCCCACCTTAGAGTCACCTCTTAGGGCTTTTGCGGGGTAAGAATAGAACTCTGTGCCACCCAGTGCTGCAGGTATTGTTCTAGATGTAGGACTTCTTGGATACCAACGTGGTCACTCAGAAACCTTAGAGAGCCATATCTGTCTCCATTGGGAGGGACCTTTCTCCAGACTTCATGGATCAGAAACAGGGCTATTCCTTGAGGTGGAAGGCTCTTTGTCCTGGTAACAGGGAGAGTTGTGGTTACATTCTACCCAAGGGCTCAGACTGTGGATGGGAACAGGGAAGAAATGGAGATAGCAAAATGTCCCTCACCTGACCATATAAAAGAGCATCAACCATGGTCTTCACAAGCAACTGGGGCACTCACCTATACAAACAGTAGTCGTTCATGTGTGTGCCATTGAAGCTGGGGGATCAGAGGCTTAAAAATAAAATGCTCAAGTAGGGCACCAGGCAGGACTGAGCCCTGTCTCACCCCTATAACCATGCAGCAACAAACTTGCCTCAGGGTTAAACTCTGCAGCAGAGTTCAGAAAGCCTTAAACAGATTGTGCATGGATGCATAAGCACCAACTTACAAATGATGAGGTAAAAGCAGACTGCAACCTCTCATATAAAATATTGCTTAAATTTAGGAGTACCGGAGCTTGAAGTTTGCGTTTGCAAATAGTTCACTCGGTTCTATTGTTTATTAAATATTATTGTTGTTTTCATACACCTGTGTCCAGTTAGCATAATAACAAACAATTTACTGATTTGGGCTTGGACCCCAACTCTCTTATCTGCCTCAGGCAATATCTGAGAGGTGAATTGCTGTTACAGGGCTGTGTTCCCACAGAGATGGCCAGAAGATAGAGCATCACATCACCCATGGAGTGTGATTCCCGACACAGGAATCTCTACATTTCCATGTGAGATCTGAGAACGGGATACAAGGAAAGAAAGAAAAAGAAGTAGGGATAGAAAGATAGATAAAGATAGAAAAACAGGGACAGGAGCACGGAGGAAGAAAGACAACAAGGCAAAGATGAGCAGAGACAAGTAGATGTACTCACGGGGTGGGGTGGGTCAGAGATAGACAGATATAAAAGCAAAGACACAGACCGAGAGATTGGGAAAGACATAGAGGCACCAAGACAACCAACAAAAAAATAGAAAAGAGAATGACACAAACATACTGAGAGAGACAGACAGAGACAGAGACACAGAGAGAGAGAGACAGAGACAAAGAGAGAGAGGGAGAGAGAGACAGAGAGACAGAGACACAGAGAGAGAGAGACAGAGACAGAGACAGAGACAAAGAGAGAGAGGGAGAGAGAGACAGAGAGACAGAGACACAGAGAGAGAGAGACAGAGACAGAGACAGAGACAGAGACACAGAGAGAGAGAGACAGAGACAGAGAGAGAGAGAGAGAGAGAGAGAGAGAGAGAGAGAGAGATTTTTTTCAGATGCTTACAGAACTTTCTCAAAAATGACAGTTTAAGTCAACTCATAAATGTGGGTCACACAGTAAAAAACAATAACCCACCCCTATTAGGAAAACTTTGTCATTAATACTTAAACACATGTACATTGACAATCTATATAAAACTCACACGGTAAACCTATGTCAAGAATCTTCCAAGGTTCACTCTCCAGAAACTTGTTTCTCAGCACCACACAGACAGGCAGGCAGGAAGACAGGAAGGCAGGAAGGCAGCTAATCATGAGCACTCATCAGGAAACAGAATCAGATTAAATTTAAAAACTTCTAAAGAGCAAACAATGACCACTCTAAGTACAGAGGGGGCATTGGGATCTGTGTGAGGACCAAGGGCCCTGCATCCTCTATTATAGAAGAGACAAGTGCTCACAGAGAGAAACCAGGCCCAGAGGGACCAATTAGGCAGAACCACACTGGCTTCTAGAGCAGGACTGGCTGGGGAGGTGACCAAGCCTCTCAGGCTGGTGACCCAAGGGCTGGTTCTCTGCCCTGCTACCCAGGGACTTGCTGCTTACCAACATCACCAGTGACCACAGAGGGCACAGGGAACACGGAGGCAGATCAGGGCATGACATTTGTGCCTTGAGCCAATTAACTCCCCAGACCACAATTTCTTCCAACCTCCAAGAGTCCCTCATTCCGGATAGAAGCACTGGGGAGGCCAAGGCCAGGTCACTTTGCCCAGCCCTGATTGCTGCCCTCTGGCACAGATTATTACCGGTCAGAACACAGTGTTTTCTCCTCCAAGTGGATAACGTCTGCATGCTGGTGTGGCTCCCAGAATTCAGCTCTCATGTCCACTTTCCTCACCCTGTTAACAAGAACAAACTTCACCCAAGCACAATAACATCTCACCGTACACCTGAGGTCACTGCCCTCAAGAAACGGTGCTAGACTAGTACTGCTCTGGCTCCAGGAGGCTGCCCTATCCCCAGGTCACATGACCACTGTGGCTCTTCAGGGATCCAAACCATTTAAGGTTGCAACATGGCTACCTGGTTCTTCTATGGTCACGGCAAACTACAGGACTTGTCTGGGCTCTGGCCATGGCACCTCTCCAGGTTGGGGCTGGATCTTGACTTAAACTCACTTTGCCTCAATAATCAGACACATGTCTTAATTGCCTACTTGGATTCAGAGGTGCAATCACATCTCACTGAGCTGCTAAAGGAGTAAGGACTAGTGTATTAGTTCACTGTCTTCCTCCAGCCCTTCCCTGCTTCTGCCTGCTCCCCATTGCCCACACTACCACCAATTACTGATATGCACACATTGACTCCTGTGCCCCAGTCCACATGATTCTAGCCTGTGGTCATCCATCTATTTGGTCAATTTCAATTTGTTGGACACAGCTGAGAACCAAGCCCCAAACCAACCTCAAGGAACACGCACTAGGGCCCTGTCTATTCTACAAATTAACACAAGGCGTGGCCAGCCCAGTGTGGGAGAGGCTCCATCAGTAGCGGCAAGAGCTCTAGCCATTTACTCTAATTACTCGGCTTCCTCTTTTTTCTTTCTTTCTTTTTTTTTTTTTAATTTTTAAATAACAGAATCTTACTTTATTTGGCAAGATTTTTTTTGATGTGTAATATATTTTTTTATTAATTTATTCTTGTTACATCTCAATGTTTATCCCATCCCTTGTATCCTCCCATTCCTCCCCCCCCCCCATTTTCCCATTATTCCCCTTCCCTATGACTGTTCCTGAGGGGCATTACCTCCCCGTATATATTCTCATAGGGTATCAAGTCTCTTCTTGGCTACCTGCTGTCCTTCCTCTGAGTGCCACCAGGTCTCCCCCTCCAGGGGACATGGTCAAATGTGAGGCACCATAGTAAGTGAGAAAGTCATATCACACTCTCCACTCAACTGTGGAGAATCAAATGGTATATACTCACTTATATCTGCATACTAGCCCAAGGGGCATGTCCCACGAAAGCCTTCACTTACCAGGAAACTGGGACAGAGGGGAAGGCATCCTATTGTGACTCTAAATGAGAGACGCATGGGAGAATAGCAAATAAAGGATCCAGAGGGTCCTAGAAACCTACAAGTAGAACAATATGATAGGCAGATTTGGGCCCAGGGGTCCCGCTCAAACTAAGGCACCAGCCAAGGACAATACAGGAGGTAAACTTTAAACCCCTTTCCAGATCTAGCCAATGGTCAGAATATACTCAGCTTCCTCTTATGTCTGTGGACAAGACTAACATTTCAGCTCCCAATATGACATACTTACATGCAGCGACAAGGATGCATTCCCTGTATGAAACCACTTCACAAAACCCATCAGCCGGTAGCAAGACCCCAGTGCATAAGCCTCTGGGAATTTCTCATATTCAAGCCATACCCTTCTCCCATTGTTGAACAATCTCTCTCCATTCTACTTAGAGGAGACCATTTGGGCAGTGACTTTTTATGGCATGGCTGTGTTAATAAGAGAGAAGACATGAGACGGAGTTTTCAGAATCCGACCTAATCAATGTGAGAAGGAATAAAGGCATAAACCAGGGCCCTCTGTACCCAGGATGCACCATCACCACCAAGAAAGTGACTGGAATTGGCTTCAAATCCACAGTCCAAACAAAGCCTGCTGTAGTAAAAATGAAATCTACCTCTGGATGGAGCCACGCCCATGTTGCCTCCCTTGAGTGTTGGTCCAGTTGGGCAAGAAGTCTAGGGCCGGGCTAGGCTGTGGGGTGTGGGGTGTGGGATGTCACCCTTAGAAAGGTGTGATCATCTTTTTTTATTAAAAAATAAAATCATTCATATTACATCTCAACTGCTATCCCATCCTGTGCATCCTCCCATTCCTCTCTCCCTCCCGCTTTCACCCCATTCCCCTTCCCTGTGACTGTGACTAATAGGGACCTCCTCCCCCTGAATATGATGCTAGGATATCAAGTTTCTTCTTGGTAGTCTGCTATCCTTCCTCTGAGTGCCATTTGGGCCTCCCCATCAAGGGGACATGGCCAAATATGGGGCACTAGAATTTATGTGAAAGTCAGTCCCCACTCTCCACTTAACTGTTGAGAATGTCCTGTCCCTTGGCTAGATCTGGGTAGGGGTTTGATGATGACTGCACGTATTGTCCTTGGTTGGTGCCATAGATTGAGCAGAACCCCTGGGCCCAGATCTGTCCATCATAGTGTTCTTGTAGGTTTCTAGGACCCTCTGGATCCATCTATTTCCTTATCTCATATATTTCTCTCACCAAAAATTCAGAGGAAGAAATTAAGAAAGCTACACCCCTCACACTAGCCACAAACAATATAAAATACCTAGGAGTAACTGTAACCAAGCAAGTGAAGGACTTGTTTGAAAAAAAAACTTTAAATCTCTGAAGAAAGAGATTGAAAATGACATCAGAAGATGGAAGGCCATCCCTTGTTCGTGCATTGGGAGAATTAACATAGTAAAAATGGCCATCTTACCAAAAGCAATTTACAGATTCAATGCTATCCCTATCAAAATACCTACACAATATTTTAAAGACATTGAAAGATCAATTCTCAACTTCATATGGAAAAGCAAAAAACCCAGAATAGCAAAAACAATCCTACATAATAAAAGGTCCTCTGGGGGAATCTTCATTTGTGATCATCTTAAGATAATATACTTTTCCTTCCTAGAATTCTCTCCCCCTAGTGAAGTCCATGGGAGCTATCTTGAAACTTGGCCAGATCTGCTAGCTTTCCTAAGTTCTGACTTGGAGGGACAGACCTATTTCTCTTTCTTTACTTCTGTCTCTTTTATTCAGGCACATGTGTATGTCTTTAAACTCCCCAACACTGTTAGACTCCCTCCCTCCCCCTGCTTCCCGCCCCTCTCTTTCAACCTCTGCTTACCACCTTGTATCTATCTGCTGCCACATGACAGACCTTTCTTCAGGCTGATTTTCTTTTCTTTTTTCTTTTTGTTTTTTTAAAATATTTTTACATATACATTTATATTATTACACATATGTACAATAAACTACCTACAGCAAGAAGAACCATAAAACAATCAGGAATTATATAAATGTTACATTCATAGTGTTTTAGCTGTTTGTATTTGCCAACCTTGAAGAAAGCATCTTTCCTATCTCGGCGAGTCTAAAATTCTGAATGTAAATCAATATCTATCATATCTCATCATTATCAATTTAAAACATCTATCTAGACCTAAAAACATCTTAACCCCTAAACAACTGTTAATTGTAAAACCAAACTATCTGGTCTTCAACCCCATCAGAGACTTGAGAAGGAATAAAATTAAATACCTGAGTATACAGGGGGTTCATGTTAGCAGCTTTCCAAATTAGAAGATGACAGAGACAGTTTTCTACCTGAATAGTCACCCAAAACTATATCATTGGAGTCTTCAGCCTTCTGGCCCAATATATCTGACAGGCATATTTGTGAGGTAGGAGCTACTGAAAACTTACTTACCCTGTCTTGGCAGAGTCTGGCCATCAACTTTGCCTGCATCCAAGCTTGCCATTTTAAAGGCAGAATTCTGTCTGTGGTAGAAATGAGGACACTTTGCCCAGTGGCTTTTTTCAGGTTGATTTTCATACATGAATTTTTTTCACCTTCTTTTCTCCATTCTTTTCTTCCAAGGCAGTGTAAGACTTACAGTTTGCTTGCCCTGTCTTTTTTTATTATTATTATTATTATTCCGTAGTATTTTAGGCCTTCTTCCTTTTTCCTAAACAATTCTCCATCCCATGTGACTGACATCCTACATTATTTGGGTTTTTGTTGTCATTGCTGTTCAATCAGAATGCACCTGCATCCTGCCTTCCCTTCTCCACTCTTATATTCCTGGAAGCCCAAGATTTACAGATGGCCTGAACCCAAGGCTTTTCTTTTAAGCTCTAGTAATTTACCTTTGTTCTCCCATGTTAGTTAGTTCTTAAGTTAATGTAGTGATAAGACTAGGAACCCAAGAAAAGATCCCAAGTTTTCTGATAGTAAATGGTGTCTCCACACAGAAACCCCACACACAAGTTTTACAGTAGCATTTTTAAGTAATCACCACTTTCACGACATCTCTTACATTTCATAAATTAAAATTGTCTTACTCTTTACTTTTTATTTTAAAATATATGGTTTTTATATAATATATTCTGATCATGATTTCCCTGTCCCTGCCACCTCCCAGATCTTCCCCACATCCCAATTGTTTGGTGGTGGGTCTTTACATCTCTCTCCAGTCAGCTGCCAGAGAACGCCTCTCAGAAGGCAGGTATACTAGATTCCTGTCTGCAAGCACAGGAGAATATCATTAATAGCGTCAGTGATCAGCCCTCTCCCATTGGGTAGGTCTCAAGCTGGGCTAGTCATTGGTTTCCCATTCCCTCAATCCCTGTTCCATCTTTACCCAGATACTTCTTGTAGATAAGACATATTTTGATTTTAAGGTTTTATGGGTGGGTTGCTGTTCCCTCCCTCTGCCAGGAGTCCCACCTAGATGGAGGAGGTGCCGACTTCATGCTCCTTAACTTGGAGTCTCAGCTAGGGTGACCGCCCCCATAGACTCCTGGGAGCCTCCCCTGTCTCAGAGATGCCCCCACCAATTTCTATTCTTTCTCCCAGTTCTTTCCCACGTCCCTCTCCTCCTCTTTCTACCCACATGACCCACCCCGCTATCCTCCCTACCGCCTCTCCTATACAGTTCTCTCCCTCCATCTACTTCTGATGTCTATTGTATTTCCTGTTCTGAGTGATATTCAAGCATCTTCCCTTGGTTTCTTTGGGTCTGTGGATTATACTATGGTTATCCTCTATGATATGGGTAATATCTACTTACAAGTGAGTACACACCAAGTGTGTCTTTCTGGGTTCAGGTCTGCAGACACCCAGTTTGACCAGCATCATTTTTTGAAGATGTTGTCTTTTTTCTGGTATCTATTTCTTGCTTCTTTGTCAAAGATCAGGTATCCATAGGTGTGTAGACTAATGTCTGGATCTTCAATTTGATTCCATTAATCAAGATGTATGTTTTAATGCCAATGCCATACTATTCTCATTTTTTCTTTATTACCATAGCTCCGTAGTTCAATTTGAGATCATGGATTATGCAGTAGTTCTTTTATTATTCAGGATGGTTTCAGCTATTCTAGTTTTTTTCTGTTTCCAAATGAAGCTGTAAAATTGTCTTTTTATTTCTCTGAAGAATTGGTTTGAAATTTCAAAGAGGATTGTAGTGAATAAGTAGATTGTATTTGCTGGGAAGTCTATTTTCACTATATTAATCAATGATCATGGAGATCTTTTCATCTACTGATATCTTCTTCAATTTTTTCTTCAATGTCTTAAGGTTATTTTTGTATTAAAGTTTTTTATTACATATTTTTTTCACTTGCTTGATTAGAGTTACCCCAAGATATTTTTGAGGCTATTTATTGTGAAAGATATTGCTTCCCTGATTTCTGTCTCAAATTATGAACACATAATTTGTATATAGAAAGTCTCCTAGTTGTTTGTGTTATTTTTGTATTATCCTGATGCTTTACCAATGATTGATAAAAGGTTTTCTGGCAGAGTTGTTAGTGTCATTTATATATAAAATCATATCATCTGTAAATAAAGATACCTTGACTTCATCTTTGCCAATATGTGGCCCATTATTTTCTTTCAGTTGTCTTATTGATCTATAAGTACTATATTGAGTAGGTATGGAGAGAGTAGACATCCTTGTCCTGTTCCTGATTTTAGTAGAAATGCTTTGAGATTCTCTCCCTTTGGGTTAATGCTGGCTGTAGTCTTGCTGTAAATCACTTTTTAATGTTGAGTTATGTGCTTCTACCCTAGCCCATCCGTTACTTTTATTATGAAGGGATGCTAAGTTTTTTTTTCCAAAGGCCTTTTTGCATCTTATAAGATGGTCACATGATTTTTTTTTATCTTTCAGACTGTTTATATGGTATATTTCATTTATTGATTTATGTATGTTTAACCATTCCTGCACCTCTAGGATAAAGCCTACTTGATCAAGGTGGATGATTTTTTAGATGTGTTCTTAGATTTGGTTTGCAAGAATTTTATGAAAAAAATTATATCTATGTTCATAAGAGAAAATGATCTATAATTTCCTTCTCTGTTGGTTCTTTATGTGGCTTAGGTATCAGGTGAAAGTAGCTTAATGAAATAAAATTAGTAAATGTTTCTTCAGTTCTATTTTGTGGAATATTAGTGCTAATTTTTCTTTGACAGTGTGTTAGAATTCCATTCTGAATCAATCTGGTGGAAGTTTTTAAAATTTTTGTTTAGAATCATTTTTATTATTGCTTTTATTTCACTAAGGATTATGGATCTCTTTACATTTCTTATCTAATCTTGATTTAACATTGATGGGTTGTATTTATGCAGAAATTTACCTGTTCCTTTTATATTTTTCCAGTTTGGTGAAGTATAGATTTTTTTAAAAATGTCCTTTTGAATTTCTGGATTTCCACAGTATGTGTTCTGATATCTCCCTTTTTCTACAATTTTCTTTTTTTTTAATTTTTTTATTAATTTATTCTTGTTACATCTCAATGTTTATCCCATCCCTTGTATCCTCCCATTCTTCCCTCCCTCCCATTTTCCCATTATTCCCCTCCCCTATGATTGTTCCTGAGGGGGATTACCTCCCCCTGTATATGCTCATAGGCTATCAAGTCTCTTCTTGGCAGCCTGCTGTCCTTCCTCTGAGTGCCACCATATGATAGGCAGATTTGGACCCAGGGGTCCCACTCAAACTAAGGCACCAGCCAAGGACAATACAGGCGGTAAATTTTAAACCCCTACCCAGATCTAGCCAATGGTCAGAACATTCTCCACAGTTGAGTGGAGAGTGGGGTATGTCTTTCTCACGTACTCGGGTGCCTCACATTTGATCTACAGTTTTCTTAACTTGAATCGTCTCTCTGTGAATCTTTTAGTTAATTTAGCTAAGGGTTTATCAAGTTCATTGGTTTTTTCTAAAAAAAAAAAACTTCTTAATTTTATTGATTCTTAGTATTTTTTGTTACTACTGTTTCCATTGTCTTTATGTCATTCTTGAGTCTGATTAGTTGTTTGTTGTCTACTTCTTAGGCCTGTTATGCCTTCCTTTTTCTAGAGGTTTCAAGGCTATTGTTGATTTGTTAATATGAGACCTCTCTATTTTGATGAAGTAATTGTGCAATGAATTGACTTTTATAATCACCTATTTGTGTCCCATAGGTTTGGGCATATTGTGTTTTCATTTTCATTCAATTCTATAAAGTTTTTAATGCCTACCTCAATTTCAGTCTTGACCCATTCTTTATTCAGTAGTGAGTTGTTAAGTTTCCATGAGTATCTGTCTGTAAACTTTCTGTTGCTGTTTCTCTCATTCTTGCTATCCAGTGTTAACCTGTGGTGGTCAAATAGATTGTAACATGCTATTACAATTTTATTTTATCTGTTGAGTCTTGCTTTGTGCCCCAGTATGTGGTCAACATGAAAGTTCCAAGAGGTTCAGAGAAGAAATGTTCTTTAAATATTTGCTAGGTCAATTTTGATTGATGACATCATTTAGTTACAGCATTTCTCTGTTTAGTGTTTGTCTAGATGATCTTTCTATTGGTAAGAGTTAGGTATTGAAGTCACCCAGTATCATGTGAGGGTCAATATATGATATTAGCTATAGTAGTTTTTCTTTCATGAATTTAAGTAAGCTTATATTTGGTGTATGAATGGTTAGACTTGCAATATCCTCTTCATGGGGTTTTCCCTTTGATGAAAATGTAGTGTCTGTCCCCATCTCTTCTCATTAGTTTTTGTGTGAAGTCTATTTTTCAGATATTAAAATGGCCACCTCTGCTTCTTGGATCCATTTGTTTGGAATATCTTTTTACATTCCTTTACCCTGAGGTTATGTCTATCCTTGATGGCAAAGTGTGTTTCTTGGATGTAGCAGAAAGGTAAATTTTGTTTCTAACTCAAATATGTTAGTTTGTGCCTTTTTCTTAGGAATTGGGGTCATTAATGTTGAGTGTTATTAATTAGCAATATTCATTAATTCCTGTTATTTTGTTGTTATGGTATGTTTTTTTCTCCTCTTTTGATATGCTTTTCTGGGATTATTTGTTCCATGTGTTTCCTTGGGTGTGGTTAACTTCTTCAGGTTGAAGTTTTCCTTTTAGTCCCTTCTGTAGAGCTGGGTTTGTAGTAGATGCTGCTTAAATTTAGTTTATCATAGTTTGTTTTTCTTTTTCTGTCTATTGTGTTTGATAGTTTTGCTGGGTATAGTAGTCTGTGCTGGTATATATGGTCACTTAAAGTTTGTAGAACATTTGTCTAGACTTTTCTGGCATTTAGAGTCTCCATTAAGAAAGCACTCCCGGGGATACTTGAGAGGCTGGGGTCAGATTGTAGGGTAGGAGGGATCCCCATTTCTGAGGACTAGGAAAAGAGAGTGGAACCTGGAGGAGATGGTGGATGCTACAATTGGGATGTAACGTTAATAAATTTTTAAAAAGAAGTTAGGGAGGGAAGATGGGACTGGGAGGAGAGGCGGGAGGGGACTACAATAGGGTTATAAAGTGAATAGATAAATAAATAAAATTTTTAAAAAGAAAAAAGGAGTCAGGTATTAGTCTAATGAGTTTGCCTTTATATGTTACTTGGCCCTTTTCCCTTTGCAGATTTTAATATTCTTTGTTTGTTTGTTTGTTCTGTACCTTTAGTGTTTGATTATTATGTGTTGTGGAGAATTCCTTTTTGGTTTCTGCCTATTTGGTGTTCTGTGTGCTTGTTGTATCTTAATAGCTGCCTCCTTCTTTAGGCTATGGTTTTGTTGAAAATATTTTCTCTGACATTCACCCTTTCTCCTTCTCTACCCCTAGTATTCATAAATCAAGTACTTTCTTGGTGTCCCAGGTTTTCTCAATGCTTTGTGCTTGCATTTTTTTAAGATTATCATTTTCTTTGACTGGGGTATTCATTCTTGTATCTTGTCTTAAACCTCTGAAATTCTCCCTTCTATGTCTTGTGCTCTAATGGTGAGGCTTAGCTGTAAGTATTTGTTTGTTTTGTTTTGTTTTGTTTCACTTCCTCAACATTTTGTCTCCAGTTTTATTTTTGTTTGTGTTTTCTTTTTTTTTTTTTTTTTTTTTTTTTTTTTTTTTTTTTTTTTTATTAATTTATTCTTGTTACATCTCCATTGTTAATCCCATCCCTTGTATCCTCCCATTCCTCCCCCCCCATTTTCCCATTATTCCCCTCCCCTATGACTGTTCCTGAGGGGGGATTACGTCCCGCTATATATTCTCATAGGGTATCAAGTCTCTTCTTGGCTACTTGCTGTCTTTCCTCTGAGTGCCACCAGGTCTCCCCCTCCAGGGGACATGGTCAAATGTGAGGCACCAGAGTATGTGAGAAAGTCGTATCACACTCTCCACTCAACTGTGGAGAATATTCTGACCATTGGCTAGATCTGGGAAGGGGTTTAAAGTTTACCTCCTGTATTGTCTTGGCTGGTGCCTTAGTTTGAGCGGGACCCCTGGGCCCAAATCTGCCTATCATATTGTTCTACTTGTAGATTTCTAGGACCCTCTGGATCCTTTTATTTTGCTGTTCTCCCATTGCGTCTCTCATTTAGAGTCCCAATAGGATGCGTTCCCCTCTGTCCCAGTTTCCTGGTAAGTGAAGGCTTTCGTGGACATGCCCCTTGGGCTAGTATGCAGATATAAGTGAGTATATACCATTTGATTCTTTCTGCTTCTGGGTTAACTCACTCATTATGATCATTTCTAGCTCAATCCATTTATCCACAAATTTCGGGAATTCCTTGTTTTTAATAGCTGAGTAGTATTCCATAGTGTATATGTACCACAGTTTCTTTATCCACTCTTCTACTGAGGGACACTTAGGCTGTTTCCATGTTCTGGCTATTATGAATAAGGCTGCTATGAACATGGTTGAGCAAATTTTCTTTGTTGTGTGCTGGAGCATCTTCTGGGTATATTCCAAGGAGTGGAATAGCTGGGTCTTGAGGAAGCCCTATTCCATTTTTCTGAGATAGCACCAGATAGATTTCCAAAGTGGCTGTACTAGTTTTGCATTCCCACCAGCAATGAAGGAGTGTTTCCTCTCTCCCCACATCCTCGCCAGCATGTGGTGTCGCTTGAATTTTTGATCTTAGCCATTCTGATGGGTGTAAGATGGAATCTCAGAGTTGTTTTGATTTGCATTTCCCTGATGACTAAGGAGGTTGAGCATTTCTTTAAGTGTTCTCAGCCATTTGATACTCCTCTGTTGAGAATTCTCTGTTTTAGTTCCAAGCCCCATTTCTCAATTGGGTTATTCGGTTTGGTGGTGTTTAATTTCTTGAGTTCTTTATATATTTTGGATATTAGACCTTTGTCAGATGTAGGGTTGGTGAAGATTTTTTCCCAGTCTGTAGGCTGTCGCTTGTTCTCTTGACAGTGTCTCCTGCCTTACAGAAGCTTCTCAGCCTCATGAGGTCCCATTTATTAATGGTTGACATTAAGGCCTGGGCCGTTGGTGTTCTGTTCAGGAAGTTGTCTCCTGTGCCAATATGTTCCAGGCTCTTTCCCACTTTTCTTCTAAGTGAGTTAGTGTCTCTGGTTTTATGTTGAGGTCTTTAATTCCACTTGGATTTGAGTTTTGTGCAAGGTGACAAATATGGGTCCAGTTTCATTTTTTTACACATAGACCCTCCAGTTAGACCAGCACCATTTGTTGAAGATGCTATCCTTTTTTCCATTGAATGGATTTGGCTTCTTTGTCAAAAATCAAGTGACCATATGTGTGTGGATTCATATCTGGGTCTTCGATTCGATTCCATCACTGATCAACCAGCCTGTTGCTGTGCCAGTACCATGCTGTTTTTAAGTACTATTGCTTTATAGTACAGTTTTGAGATCAGGTATGGAGATTCCTCCGGAGCATCTTTTATTGTACAAGATTGTTTTAGCTATTCTGGGTTTTTTGTTTTTCCATATGAAGTTCAGAATTGAACTTTCAATGTCTTTAAAAAATTGTGTAGTTATTTTGATAGGGATTGCATTGAATCTATAGATTGCTTTTGGTAGGATGGCCATTTTTACTATGTTTAATTCTCCCGATCCATGAGCAAGGAAGATCACGCCATCTTCTCAGGTCATCTTCAATCTCTTTCTTCAGAGTTTTGAAATTTTTTTCATACAAGTCCTTCACTTGCTTAGTTAGGGTAACTCCTAGATATTTTATATTGCTTGTGGCTAATGTGAAGGTGTGGTTTTCCTAATTTCTTCCTCTGCAAGCTTGTCATTTGTGTATAGGAAGGCTACAGACTTTTTTGAGTTAATTTTGTATCCAGCCAATTTGCTGAAGGTGTTTATCAGCTTTAGGAGTTCTCTGGTGGAGTTTTGAGGGTCACTTATGTACACTATCATATCATCTGCAAAGAGGGATAATTTGACTTCCTCCTTTCCCATTTGGATCCCCTTGATCTCCTTTTGTTGTCTTATTGCTCTGGCTAGAACTTCGAGTACTATATTGAAGAGATATGGAGAGAGTGGGCAGCCTTGCCTTGTTCCCGATTTGAGAGGAATTTCCTTGAGTATCTCACCATTTACTTTGATTTTGGCTATTGGCTTGCTGTATAGCCTTTATTATGTTGAGGAAAGTGCCTTGTATCCCCGATCTCTCTAAAACTTTAAACATGAATGGGTGTTGAATTTTATCAAATGCTTTCTCTGCATCCAAGGAGATAATCATGTGGTTTTTTATTTTCAGTTTGTTATATGATGGATTACATTGATGGATTTCCGTATATTAAACCATCCCTGCATGCCTGGAATGAAGCCTACTTGGTCATGATGAATGATATCTTTGATGTGCTCCTGTATTCGTTTTGCAAGTATTTTATTTAGTATTTTTGCATCTATGTTCATAAGAGAAATTGGTCTGAAATTCTCTTTCTTTGTTGAGTCTTTGTGAGGTTTAGGTATCAATGAGACTATGGCCTCATAGAATGAATTTGGTAATTTTCCATCCATTTCTATCTTTTGGAGTAGCTTGAAGATTATCGGTATTAGCTCGCCCTTAAAGGTCTGGTAGAATTCTGCACTGAAACCATCTGGCCCTGGGCTTTTTTTGGTTGGGAGACCATCGATGATTGCTTCTATTTCTGTCGGGGAAATGGGACTATTTAACTTGTTTATCTGTTCTTCACTCAACTTTGGCAAGTGAACTTGATCAAGAAAATCGTCCATTTCCCTTAGATTTTCAAATTTTGTGGCGTATATGCCTTCAAAGTAGGATCTTATGATTCTTTGAATTTCTTCAGTGTCTGTTGTTATGTCTCCCTTTTCATTTCTGATTTTGTTGATTTCATACTGTCTCTCTGCCTTTTAGTTAGTTTGGCTAATGGTCTGTCTATCTTGTTGATTTTCTCAAAGAACCAGCTCTTGGTTTTGTTGATTCTTTGGACTGTTTTCTTAGTTTCTAATTTGTTAATTTCAGCCCTGAGTTTGATAATTTCCAGGCGTCTACTCCTCTTGGGTGTTTCTGCTTCTTTTTTTCTAGGGCTTCCAGTTGTGTTGTTAAGATGCTTATGTGCGATGTTTCCAATTTCTTTTTAAAGGCACTTAGTGCTATGAATTTTCCTCTTAGCCTGCTTTCATGTATCCACAAATTTGGGTATGTTGTTTCTTCATTTTCATTGAATTTCAGAAACTCCTTGATTTCTTCTTTATTTCTTCCCTGACCCAGGTGTCATTTAGCAGAGAGTTGTTTAGTTTCCACAAACGTGTAGGCTTTTGTTATTTCTGTTGTTGTTGAATTGCAGCCTAAGAGCATGGTGATCTGATAGGATACAAGGTATTATTTCAATCCTCTTGTATCTGTTGAGGCTTGCTTTGTGACCTACGATGTGATCAATTTTGGAGAAGGTTCCATGGGGTGCAGAGAGAAGGGTGTATTCTTTCTTGTTTGGGTGAAAGGTTCTATAGATATCTGTTAGATCCATTTGACCCATGGCATTGGTTAATGATGTTATTTCTCGGCTTAGTTTCTGTTTCAATGACTTATCCTTCAGTGAGAGTGGGGTGTTGAAGTCTCCCACTATTATTGTGTGGGGATCGATGTGTGGTTTAAGCTTTTTTAGGAGATCTTTTACATATGTGGGTGCCCTTGTATTGGGAGCATAGATGTTCAGAATTGTGATGTCATCTTGGTTGACTTTACCTTTGATAAGTATGAAGTGTCCTTCCTCATCCCTTTTGATTAATTTTGGTTGAAAGTCTATTTTGTTCGATACTAAAATGGCTACACCTGCTTGCTTCTTGTGACCATTTGCTTGGAATATTTTTTTCCAACCTTTTACCCTGAGGTAATGCCTTTCATTATGGGTGAGATGTGTTTCTTGGATGCAGAAGAATGTTGGGTCTTGTTTATGTACCCATTCGGTTAGTCTGTGTCTTTTTATTGGAGAATTGAGGCCATTGATGTTGAGAGATATTAATGACCAGTGACTGTTAAGAGTCTTAATTTTGATGTTGTTTCCAGTCGAGCGTTTGTGTAGTTGTGTTTTTTGCCATGGGATAGTTATCTATTTCCTGGGTAGTTTTGGTTGTAGCTTGACCCTTTGGGATGGAGTTTTCCTTCTAGTACCTTCTGTAAAGCTGGGTTTGTGGATAGGTACTGTTTGAATTTGTTTTTGTCATGGAATATTTTGTTTTCCCCATCAATGGTTATTGATAATTTTGCTGGGTAAAGTAGTCTGGCCTGGCATCTGTGTTCTCTTAGGGTTTGCAGGATCTCTGTCCAGGCCCTTCTGGCTTTTATGGTCTCTGCTGAGAAGTCGGGTGTAATTCTGATAGGTTTACCATTAAATGTTATTTGGCCCTTTTCCCTTGCAGCTTTTAATATTTTTTCTTTGTTCGGCATGTTTTGTGTTTTGATTATTATGTGGCGGGCAGTTTTTCTTTTCTGGTCAATTCTATTTGGTGTTCTGTAGGCCTCTTGTATGTTTATAGGCATCTCTTTCTTTAGATTGGGGAAATTTTCTTCTATGATTTTGTTGAGAATAGTTTCTGGGCCCTGGAGTCTGATGTCTTCTCTTTCTTCAATGCCTATTATCCGCAAATTTTTTCTTTTCATGGTGTCCTTAATTTCTTGGATGTTTTGTGTCAGGAGTTTTCCAGATTTGGCATTTTTCTTTAATGGTTGATTCAATATCTGTGATTGTATCTTCTAGCCCTGAGATTCGTTCTTCCATCTCTTGGATTCTGTTAGAAAAGCTCACCTCTGTGTTGCTCGCCTTCTTCTCTGAGGTCTCACGTTCTCGTTTTTCTTCTGTCTGTGTGTTTATCATTGAATCCATTTTCATTTTCAGATCTTGAACTGATTTTTTGATTTCTTTCATCTGATTTTTTGTATATTCCTGAGTTTCTTCCATTGCCTCTTTATAGGTCTTCAGAGCTTGAACCGTTTTAGCTATTTCTTTCATCTGGTTGTTTGCATTTTCCTGCAATTTTTCCAGTTCCACTCTATGTGCTTCTTTTATGTCTCTCACCTGTTTGTCTGCGTCTTCCTGCATTTGATTACGAATTTTATTTGTTTCCTCCATTATCATCCTCATTACTAAGGATTTGAGGTCATTTTCTTGTATTTCCGTTGTATTTTAGTTCTCTGGGTGGTTTTCTTTGGGATAGCTGGAAACTGGAGACGCCATGTTGTTTTGGGGTTTTTTGCGTATGCTTTTTCGTTGTCCTTTAGACATCTTGCCGTCTTTGTTTTTGTTGGGTAGCTTCCAGAGTTGAATGGAGGGTGTCTGATGATAGATTCACTTGTTTTCTTACGATTTCCCTAGGCTGCGAGCTCAAAGCTTCACTGGTGTGGATTTTAGGAGGCTAGCCCTGTTGTTCTGGTCTCTCACAGCCAGTGATCCTCAGTCCCTCTCTGCTGTGGATCCTGCAATTGTTCTGGGTCTCTGAATGAGCGCTGGGTCAGGCCAAGGCATCCACAGCCTTCCGTGTTCCCTGCCAAGTCCAGCCAGGAGCACTGGGACCGAACCACGGGCAGAACTCAGCTAGATTCTCAGGGCCAGAACCGTCTGCCAAGCTCAGCTAGGGATTTTGGGCCCAAAATGCACACAGGGCCCAGCCAGAATTTTTGGGCTGGGACTACGCACCAAGCTCCACTAGGGCCTTTTGGCCCAAAGTGCGTGCTGTGGTCAGTTATTGACTCAGGGCCCGAACTGACCACCAATCTCAGCCAGGAATTCTGGATTCAAACTGTACACTGTGTCCAACCAGAGTCTTAGAGCTGGTGGAACCGAGAGCTCTGTCCAGCCTGTGCCACAGCAGGAGAACTGCGGCTGCTCTGAGTTAGCGCCAGTAGTGGAACAAGTGCTCCACCCGGACTGTGTCCCCGCAGGGGAGCTGCCGCTGAGCTGAGGTGGTGCCTAGGATGGAACCGAGCACGTCACCAAGCCTGCGCCACAGCAGGAGAACTGCGGCTGCTCTGAGTTAGCGCCAGTGGTGGGACAAGTGCTCCGCCCAGACTGTGTCCCCGCAGGGGAGCTGCCGCTGAGCTGAGGTGGTGCCTAGGATGGAACCGAGCACGTCACCAAGCCTGCGCCACAGCAGGAGAACTGTGGCTGCTCTGAGTTAGCGCCAGTGCTGGAACAAGTGCTCCGCCCGGACTGTGTCCCCGCAGGGGAGCTGCCGCTGAGCTGAGGTGGTGCCTAGGATGGAACCGAGCACGTCACCAAGCCTGCGCCACAGCAGGAGAACTGCGGCTGCTCTGAGTTAGTGCCAGTGGTGGAACAAGTGCTCCGCCCGGACTGTGTCCCCGCAGGGGAGCTGCCGCTGAGCTGAGGTGGTGCCTAGGATGGAACCGAGCACGTCACCAAGCCTGCGCCACAGCAGGAGAATTGCGGCTGCTCTGAGTTAGCGCCAGTGGTGGGACAAGTGCTCCGCCCAGACTGTGTCCCCGCAGGGGAGCTGCCGCTGAGCTGAGGTGGTGCCTAGGATGGAACCGAGCACGTCACCAAGCCTGCGCCACAGCAGGAGAACTGCGGCTGCTCTGAGTTAGCGCCTGTGGTGAAACCAAGTGCTCCGCCCAGACTGTGTCACCGCAGGGGAGCTGCCGCTGAGCTGAGGTAGTGCCTAGTGTGGAGCAGCGTGCTCAACTACGCCTGCGCCACAGCAGGGGAGCTATGGCCACGCTGAGTTAGTGCCTCAGGCAGAATTGTTTGCTGGGCCGGGCCAATACCGGGACTCTGGGGCCGAACTGTCCGCCGAGTCCAATCTGGGTCCAAAGGCTCCACGCGACCCAAAACCTGCCCGGAGTCCCCTCTCCCGCAGCAATTCCCACCAGCCACCACACCAATCGCCTCCACCGGAAGGCTATGAGCTGCAAACCTCAGCCGCTGCTGCTGGTGCCGCTGGTGCTGCCGCCTCTACCGCTGCCGCTCCGATCCTGTTTGTGTTTTCTTTAGTGATTTGGGTTTTTGTTAAATTCTTCTTCATGTCATGGATTGTTGCCATTATATATTCATTCCAGTGTTTATTTTTTAAGAATTTAAGGAATTTATTCATATCCTTCCTATATGCAGCCCTTGAGTATACTCATAATTGCTGTTTTGAAATGTGTGTGTGAGTGTGTGTGTGTGTGTGTGTGTGTGTGTGTGTGTGTGTGTGTGTTTCAGCTGCTATATTACATGTCTTAAAGCCTACTGTAGTTGGGTTACTAGGTTCTGGTGGAAGCGTGCTGTCTTCATTTTTATAATTTGGGGATTTTGTTCTGGTGCCTAGGCATCTGGTCTGGGATGACTGAGTGATTCCAGATGTTGCTATCTGATCCAGATGTTGGGTGGATGGTCCATTCCTTGGTTTCTGTTGCACTCTGGATATTATAAAAGTGTAATGCTTGTGCAGGTCAGTGGATAGCAGAGAGGGATAAAGGTAGGCTAGGAGAAAAAGGTGAATGGGGCTTCAAAGCTATGACAACCCATTAACAACTAGGATTGGAGTATATAAGTAGTTGGAGGTGTGATGGAAAAAGAGGGATCCTGAAAATAGATTACTGTAAACCAAATAATTATCTGGAGAGACAGAGATGAAAATATTAGGTGACCCTGGGTCTGAACAAAGAGTAGTAGTCTCCAGTGAGTATAGCTGAAATGGGAGACATGTGGCCTATAAGCCGCTTAATACTGAGTTTGAGTGAGAATGGAGAGATTAGAATGTATGACTGAAAGAATAGTGTGATTCATCTACTGGAGTCCCCACCAGGTATGGCCATTGAAGTTCTGTGTAGTGTTGCAGTTCATTTAAAATTATGGTCTACTAAATACTTATTATTAGGCTATAGTTACGACAGCTGTATTATCTAGCCTGCTTTTGCAACCAATAAAGACACAAACACTGGATATATTTTAGAATAAGCCTTTACCTGGGGTGAGGCAGATGTTAACTCCTAAGCTGTCCCTCATATCCCCCAGTGTGCATCCCATTTCATTTGCTTCCAATAACTTCTGTTTGGGCTACCTCCCATCTATAATCCCAAAATACTCCCTGAGGTTGTTCATTTTGGCCGTCTATTTCCATGAGGAACTCAGAATTTCTCCTCTGGGCCCACTTCGCTCTTTTTCTATCCCATGGTGATTCACAACCTCAAATGCAAGCTGTGATGGCCCATGACACTGGAGAAATCTGAGATCCTTTTTTGGCGAATGTTAGCTAGTAAATGTCTGACCCTGAGCCATCCTCTGCTGTGTCTCCAATGGTGACTTGGATGTGAAGAAGTGAGCTACAACTGAGAGATCATCTGAGTTCCTGCCAAAGCAAGCAGAACTAATGCTTTTCCCATCTGCCCTTGAGGCAAGGCCCCTTTCCACCTCCACTTTGCACTGTAAACTTGACAGCTAGTTGCAAGGCCAACTTAGGCAGGGCTCTGGGGCAGGCCTCCCATGGGCCATGGCTGCCTTGGGTTGCATCACACAGCCAAAACTATCTAGATTTAAGCCAGGATTTCCTGAAGCAAACAGACACCTCTGTACACCTCAAAACTAAGGCATCCCTGCAGCCCAGATGGTGTGGTGAGGACATGACCTAGCCAACCTTTTTTTATAGGGTCCAGATGCATCTGTCTAGACAGGAGTCTCCAACCTTAGGGACTCATCTGGAAAATATCCTTAGTTTCAAAAACTCCTAGCATGTATTATGGCTTAAGTTGGCTGTGCGTTTTTTTTTCCAGTTAGTTGTTCAATCAGGAGACTTTGTGTGTGTGTGTGTGTGTGTGTGTGTGTGTGTGTGTGTGTGTGTGTGTGTGTGTAGAGTCTGGGGTGTTTTAGAGCCACTACTCCAATGTCAGAAAAACACAGGTGTGTTTCTTTGCATGTTTCGGTTACCCAGAGGAGGATCAACAACTCCAAGAGCTGTCTCAGAGAAGTGAGATGAAGGGCTGGAGAAATGGGTAATAGTGCAATCACAGCCCCCTCTCTCTTTCACCTCCTCTCAGGTTCTTTTCCACATATTTTTCTGGACACAAAGACACATGTGCAAGGACATTCAGGTAGGTAACATACTCATGTGACTTTTCTGGACTTATGGAAATAGAGATATTTTTCCCATATAGATTTCACATGCCTTGCTCACAACTACACAAAGACATGGTAAACCAATGTTAGCTTTTGGGAGTAAGTAGGGTTCACTCCCTCAAACAGGCAGTAGAGAGCTCATGGGAGTTAGTTTTGTGTACAATCCAGCAGCAATTCCTGCCCTCAGCTCCTTTGTCTCTCTGGGGCACTTGTTACCATGGACATCTCACCCTTATGCCAGTAACGACAGACTTCGGAAGTTACTTCACTTTCTCCAGGAGGAAGAATGACCCTGGACTTCATTCTTTTCTTATCTTTCCAGGCTGCCTAGACAGAAGAGACAGCAAGCTGCTCCTGACCCCTGTGACAGGCCACTATAGGACAAGTATTGGGGGTAAGTGTGGGTCAGGGAGTATGCTCTTGTGTTGTTTCACACAGTGGTTCATCTCTCAGATGTGTGAATCTGGACGCAGGTACATTCTCAACTGGTGCTGGCTTCAAAGACAGGTAAGGTAAGAGATGTAAGGTTTTGAATGGACCTGAAGACCAGTTCAAACTACAGTTTAGATGAGTAACAAATACTATTTAGAATCAGGATTTTCTAGGCAGGACTTGAAATGTTTTTGTAAGGGTGCTACTGTTTATCTCAGCTTCCTGGATAGTGTCTGCTAAATCTGTCAACTGGGTCTATTACTCTTGGTGTTCATGGACATCATGCTTATACCCCAGGCACCGCCCAGTGACTATTAGAATTGATTGTGAAATGGAGGGGCTACTGGTTGAATGCAGCCTGGTCTAGGGTCCCTTGGGAAAAAAAGAATGAAGATAGGCCTCAGGAGAAGGGTCCCATGCCTGCCAGCCCAGGCTATGCCATTATTACATGGACCTTAGTTTACTGGATGGAAGATGGGAGCAGAGGCAGCACATCACAGTCACCCACACCCCTGTACTTGCTAACCCCTCTGGAGCACTGTGTATGGAGTAATGGTGGTGGTGCATAGTGTGTTATGGGTGCCAGTAAGTGAATGTCCAGAACTGTTTTCGGCTTTAGAACATTCTACTTTGGAGACATGTGAAATGCTTTACTCTGAACCCTGAAATGTCATTTTATGCCAGATGGGATAGTTAAATGAGAGAAGCCTGCTCAGATGGTGTGCTCTCCATGTGACAGGCCACAGTGGAAACTCCTGACACCTGTTACTGTCAGCCTGGCCTTACAATCTGGCTCTTAACTCATACTCAAGGGCTTAGCCTTCACTATACCCTAATTGGTAGAGTCAGATAGTGAGAAGTGATGAGTAGCCAGTACACATATAGTCCAGATGACCTCAACCTGGTGACCACATCCTCCTCTCCTATGAACAGGAGGATGCTTTCAACCTTGCAGGAGCCTCTGGGTTGCTATGGCTCAAGGGTTTGATATACACCCTAGGACCCTGAGGAGAACCAACTTTTCTTAACAGGTGGGGCATAAGTCTTGAATGTCAACTCCTAGCCTTGTGTCCTAGTGGAATAGAGTTTTGAGATAGGAAGCTCTAGGTTGATTGCTGTCACCTGGATGAGAAGCCACATTGTCACAAAGACCACACTTGGCTCTGTCTCCAAAGAGTTAATCAATTAATGTTCTCTGTGTTATTCCCCACACTCTGGGATGGGCAGCCAGAACCAGAGTAAACCCTTTTCACTGCCCTCACCCTTCCTCATCCATTTGATGATTATTCATGTCTTCCCAACATCCACACACCAGTCTCCAGGTTAGGTCACATGAACATGACAATCCCCGCACCCCTTTGAGGGATGAGGTGCAACATGCATGGAACAATTTGCTCAAAAATCTTCATTCAGGGTCCACCCATGTTCACAGAGTGAGACTGTGTGGGGTGTGTCTTTGACCTGCTCTTTTCTTTATCATGTGAGCCATGGGGATAAAACTAAGCTATTCTTTTCTTATAAGAACAGAGTTGATTGTTGCCTCACTTTTAAAAAGGATTTTGAGTTAGACTAAATTTAATTTCTTGTGCAAGAGGCCCAAGCTACAACTCCCATCCTGAGCCTAGAGCTGCTTCCCATGGCTCCTGGGAACCAGTCAGTGGTGACCATGTTCATCCTGCAGAGCTTTGTGGATGACCCCTGGATCCAGGATGTCCTCTTCTGCCTCTTCTTTGCCTTGTTCATGGCAGCCATAGCTGGCAATGGACTGATTATCATAACCATCCACAGCAGTTCCAACCTCCACACTCCCATGTACTTCTTCCTAGTCAACCTTGCCCTGATGGATATGATCTGCACTGTGACTGTCCTGCCCAAAGTCCTGCAGAGCCTGGTAGCGGAGAACACCATATCTTATGGGGGATGCCTCACACAGATGTTCATCTTCTCCTGGGTCCTGGGCTCTGAGCTTCTGCTTTTCTCTGCCATGGCCTATGACCGCTACCTTGCAATCTGCAGGCCGTTACACTATAGTACCCTCATGAGTGGCAAGATCTGTGTGGCCCTTGCAACCTTTGTGTGGTTCATTGGAGCTCTGAATTCCTTGGTGCTCACTTGTCTTGTGCTGCCACTGTCCTTCTGTGGCCCCAATCTCATCACACACTTCTTCTGTGAGATCCCCTCTGTGTTAATGCTGTCCTGCAGCCCCACCTTCATCAATGACATCATGACTGTCATTGCAGACATGTTCCTGACTGGCTTGAACTTTCTATTGACCATGACATCCTATGGCTTCATCATCGCCAGCATCCTGCGCATCAGATCAGCTGAGGGGAAGAAGCGTGCCTTCTCCACCTGCTCTGCCCACCTGGTTGTGGTCATACTTTATTATTCCACGGTTCTATATACTTATATCCGTCCAGCTCTAGGAACTGCTGGGCTCCTGGACAAGGTCATTGCTGTTCTGTACACCACTGTAACCCCTTCTCTGAACCCTCTCATTTATACCCTGAGAAACAAGGAATTCAAAACATCCTTTAAAAAGCTCTTATTTCCCCAGTGATTGCTTTGAGCTAGGAAAAGGACTCTGGAAACAGTGGGTGAGGAGTAAAAAGGTCACTCAATCCCTTCTTTTATGCATCTCCTGACTCAGAGGAACACAAACTAATTTGCAGCCTAGGAAAACTCTCCAAAGATTATACATTGTAAATTATACTGTTTACCATATAAAATCTAGGGTTTTTACTCTTCTGAAAGTTTTAGATAGCTTTAACCATTTCTACTTAGTATATAGAAATATATAGTTATACGTTTGATGCTATTAATTATTGCAATAGTTATATGACTAACTGAAACAAATCTAGTTAAATATTGAGTGTAGTATTTTTAGTGAGCCCATTTAAAATTCCTGAACCTCTGTGGCAATAGCCACAAGCATATGGTTAGAGATAAGAAACATGAACCCTCCCTACACCTGCTCTGGACATTTCCACCTGATTGGGCTGTTTTCATTTTTATTATTATCATCTCACTGTTTTCCCTGATGTTTGGTTTATCCTACCATTTGAGAGAAGGAAATTCTCATAAAGGACCCAAGTTAGGGGCTGAGTTCAGATTCCTATGGAAATGTCTCTTATTTCAACATCCATAGACGTCAGAGCAGAGCCAGACACTGGTGTGGTGGCCTCTTTCTCAGACCCTATGTCATTACAGAGTTTTGCAATGACTCTAACTTGTACCTCAGCATTTCTCCTGCTGGAAGTGTTTTGTGTGACATGACCATCCTTCAGTGGTTACATTTATTCAACATTGCATGTAGCATGTAATGTTAACATGAAACGAGCTCTGCTCCACTGAAATAAAGAGCTTATCAGATGTATTCATGTTGGGGTGATTGCTGGGGTCCAGTCCTTCGGTGAGGGCAGGGCTTGAAACAGGTGGGTGCAAGAGCAACAAGAAAAGAATAAGAGACAGGATACCATTCCATTTCGATTCATGAGAGAAGGGACAGAGAAGAAGAACATCTTGGTATATACTGACCTACTCTGACAACCTGTGTCTCTTACATGCTTTATTTATACACAAAATCATTTCCTCAGAAACTTTAATCATTGATTACACAACTTTGGGGATAAATTTTTTTCTAGTCTTTCTTGATTATATAAGTATATTGAAATAAAAGAAACAGAGAACAAACAGCAAGTTTTGTGAGAACTAAATATTAACATTATTAATAAAATCAATTTTCTTTTAACTCAATATCTATTTCCTTACAATTGTCATAAAACCTGTGGTTACAGAAATGCTAGACCAGATGACCTTGGGTTTGATTCTGTTTCAGTTTGGCACAGAATTAATAGATTAGAAGGTATTTCCTACTACCTGTTACATCAAATTATCTGTCTACAAAAGTCCAACCTATCTCTCTGACCCTTGCTTAATTCTTCATTTCTTTCCTTAATTTTTTTTATATTTGACCTAAGACCACCATCCTTTTCTTTGATTCTTAAAATACTCTGCAGCCCCCTTGCTTAAGCAAAGGCAGTCTTTTTTCCCCTAACAATATCAGAAAAGTCCTGGTATAAGAAGTCTGTTCAGGAAAGCAGGCAGTTCACTGAGCCAAAATGTTTTCCTCTGTGTCTCTGTCATAAACCCTCATTTCAATATGATTCTTATCTTTGTCATACTTCTGTAAAGAATAGAAGAATAGCAGGATTCCTAAAACTACTTGCTTGCCCTTCAGGTTTCTCATCAATTGTATGATCAAGATCTCTTCCTTTCCATACTAGTTTTTTTTTTTTTTTTGTTTCTTAAGCTGGACATGAAAACCTAATGATCCAGTTACAGTTCATCAGCTTCTAAAATTTCCCTAATTTTTCTACTTTAATAACTTTTCTCAGATCCTCTGTCTCATGCTTACTGATATCACTTAATAACAATATACATATGTGTAAGTAATAAGTTCTAGGGAAGACTCAATTTTCTGCAAAGCTGTTTCTCCCTGGGAACTTCCATTAGTTTCATTCTTGTTAACACCGGCTTTTCTCACATTATCCCAGCGCTAGCTTTGAGAGGGGGGGTGGGGGGAGGGAGGGAGGGAGAGAGGGAGGGAGGGAGAGAGCCTTAACAGTGAGAAATATAAGTGAACCAAAAGGTGTGTAACAATATTCCACCAGGGGCAGTGATGGGTCAGTCCAGGTCATCCGAGCACCAGGACTTTGTCAAACAGCACCATCAGGGCACTTGGCGCCACCATGTGATCATGTACGCTTTTAACATTTCACACACTGTGGCATTTGTCTATATACTACATTGAGCCATCTGACTAATATAGAACAGATGGCAACAAAACATGATTAACAAATGTGGTAAATATAATGGAGAAAAATAGCAGGTAAAAAAAGACAATGTCAATGAATCATGGTGTGATGATTTATACACTCATGTTTAATTTGACTGGGATGATCTCCAAGAATATTCCTGAGAGACAGCTCCACGATTATCTATGAACTGTTTCCAAAGTGGACTCACTAAGTATCTAGAGCACATCTTCAGTGTGGGTAGTATCTCCATGTGCATTAGGGACAGGCAGGCATGGGCCAAGGCAAAAGGAGAAACCAACTTAAATTTTTCCATTCCCTCTCAACTGAATAAATACTAGATAAATGCAGAAACAAAGAAAGAAATAAAAGACTTTGTAAAATTCAATGAAAATAAATGTACATACAACACACCCAAACTTATGGGACACCACGGAAGTGGTGCTGAGAGAAAAGTCCATAGCACTAAGTGTCTTCATATAGAAATTAGAGAGATATCATACTAGCAATTTAACAGCACACCTAAAAGCTCTAGAACAAAAATAAGCAAGCACCCAAGAGGAGTAGATTATGGGAAATAATCAAACTCGGGCTGAAATCAATAAAAGAAAAATAAAGAATCAATGAAACTAAGAGCTGGTTCCTTGAGAAAATCAACAAAATAGACGAACTCTTATTCAAACTAACTAAAAGGCACAGAGAATATCCAATTTAACAGAATCAGAAATAAAAAGGAGGGCATAACAAGAGGCATTGAGGAATTCCAAATAATCATTAGTTCAAACTTCAAAAATCTGTACTCCACAAGCTTGAATCAAAAACACAAGTGACAGCTCATGCTTGCAAGGATATGGAGCAAGGGGAGCACTGCTCCACTGCTGGTGGAAGTGCAAACTTGTACAAGCCACTACGGAAACCAATATAATAGTTTCTGAGAAAATTGGGAATTGATCTACTCCACGATCCAGATATACCACTCTTGGGCATATACGCAAAAAAAAAAAAAAAAAAAAAAGCCATCATACCAGTAGGATACTGCTCAACTATGTTCATAGTGGCTTTATTCATAATAGACAGAAATAGAAAGCAACCTAGATGTCCATCAACTGATAAATGGATAAACAAAGTGTGATACATTTACACAGTGGAGCATTCCTCCACTGTGCAATGATCTCATGATACTTGCAGGCAAGAGGAAGGAAATAAAATAAATCATTCTAAGTAAATACCCAGGCCCAGAAAGACAAACATAGTAAGTACTCACTCATAAGTGGATATTAGGTGTTAAGTAGAGGATTATAATGCTACAATACACAAACCTAAGAAACTAAGTAACTGTTAGTACAACAGCTAAGTAGGTCTCAAGGGAGACACATGGATCTCCTTAGGAAGGGGAAATCGATTTTGCAGGTGGAATAGGGGTAGGTGGGTATGGAAAAAGGAGGGACCAGACAGGGGAATGGAGGGGGCAATTACCAAGATTTTCAGAGATGATTGAAATTGGAGAGACATTTGAGGGGTAATGTGGAAACTTAGTGCAGTGGAAACTCCCTGGAATCTATGAGGGTAACCAGGCAAAGCTTCCAGGGTGGGACTGGGACACCAACCCAGGCATAAAGCCGTCTACCTGCACTATGTCCTGCCTGAAAGATGTGCTGGGGTAATGGTGGGGCAGAGCTTGTGGAAGTGACCAACCAATGACTGGTCAAACTTGATGCCCATGACACTAAAAGGAGCCCATACCTGACTCTTTGTAGATGTTCAAGAACCAGAAGTTGGATAGCCTGGAGACAGGATAGAACCAAACACAACTGGCACCAAAAAAGAAAGAAAGAAAGGAAGGAAGGAAGGAAGAGGGAGAAGGAGGGGAGAAGGGAAGGTAAAGAAAAGAGAAGAAAAAGAGAAAGGAGAGGAAAGTCAACGAAATGATTCCCAAAAGTATTATGCTATATTCATAGATTACTGCTTAGCCTAGTCCTGATCAGGGAGGCGTCATCCAGCAATTGATGGGAGCAGCTTCATTGACCCACAGCCAAACATTTGGTGGAACTCAGAGAACCATGCAGAAGAGAGGGAGGAAGGATTGTAGGAGCCAGGGGGATTGAGGACACCGTGAGAACATGGCACACAGAATCAGCTAAGCAGGGCTCATAGAGGCCCACAGAGACTGAAGAGGGTATCATGGAGGCTATATGTTTCTGAGATAGATCCTTTGCATATGTTATGGTTGTGTAGCTTGGTGTTCTTGTGGTGCTCTTAATGGTGGAAATGGAGGTTGCCCCTGACTTTTTGTGGCTAAGATGTTTTTAGGTCTATGTCCCGACCTACAGGACTGTCAATGAAGACCCTGGAAGAGGGAACGGGAATAGAGAGAGGCAAGAGACGCAAGAAATGAAGACAAGATCAAGTCTCGTTTATTGAGCATACTGGGGCAGCTTATAGAGGGAGGAATCAGAGTTCTGGGTAAAACCACAAAAACAGGATGTTTAGCCAGCTGCAGGGTATTTTCAAGCTATTCTAGGCCAAGATAGGAGAGAAAGTTGGGTAAACATTAGAAAAACAGCAATTCTGGTCCAACAGTGGAAATTGCAGATGCTTGCTGTTGCCAAGTCTATGTGGCACCTTCAGGCAGTTGTGCTATCAGTGAGCAGGGCCATATGTCATGGCTCCTCAAAGATCTAGATAGATATTTTAAACTAATAAAGATGAAATATGATAGACACTGATTCTTCAGATTTTTAGATGCAGTAAAGATAGGAAAGATGTCTTTTTCAAGGTTGCCAAATACAAATAGCCAAAACACTATGAATGTCACATTTATATAATTTTGTATTCTTTCATGGTCCTTCTTGCTTTAGGTGGTTTATTGTATGTGTGTAAAATATAAATGTATATGTAAAAAAAAAAAAAATAATATAAATAAAAAGGCAGTTATCAGAGGAGAGATGCCACTATAGGCTGAGAAACAAAGAGGAATGAGCAAAGAGTCAGTCTCCAAACCCCCGCCCCCCATAGTAAAATAAGGACTTGTAGTTCATTTGAGGCAAGGGAACCACTTGCAAATTGGCAAGCAATACATGATTAAAATAAGAAGTTTTCAAAGAGCGGTGTGACTAATGAATACAATGACTGAAATAAATCATTACATAGACAATTTCAAAGTAGACCTCATGAAGAAGAAGAATCAGTGAACCCAAAGGAAAAGCATTTGAGACAGACCTAGTTCCAGACTCACAGCCTGAGAAACCCTCACTGCGCATGAGAGCCACCTTCCACGGGTAAGTAGTTCCTTCCCATCCCCCACCCCTTCCTAAAACCCACCACCATCTTCAAACACACAAGCCTGGCTATAGACCTCTTCACCTGTTACCATCCTTTACCTGGTAACTTTCTTTTCCACTCCTTCCTTCCAGGTGCCACTCTTTCCAAGCCTACAAGCTTAATCTCAGACTGCAGCCTACAAACCCTCCTTGTCCCTGAGACACTTTCCTAAGTAAGTTGTTCTCCCTCCATTCCCCCCATCCCCCATAACTTTCACCCTCCACTGCCTGTATCCATCTCAAAACCACAGTCCCAGCACCAAACCAGTGACCTTGAGTGTGCTTTCTCGAAGAGACATCATTCCCTGACCGACTGAGCAGCTCACACACTTGCTTTAGCTGGACTTGTTCTGCTTAGTAGCAGACAGAAGCTTTTCTAAAAATACACCATATCCTGGAACAAAGCACAAATTTTTATAAAATTTTAAAAATAAAAGATTTTTAAGATTGCTCCTTTTGTTCTATCTGACCGCAAAAGCAACAAACTTAAAATTGACAACAAACAAATCTAATATGAGGCACCAGAGTACGTGTGAAAGTCAGACCCCACTCTCCACTCAACTGTGGAGAATGTCCTGTCCATTGGCTAGATCTGGGTAGGGTTTTGAAGTTTATGGCCTGTATTGTCCTGGTGGCACTCAGAGAACGGATAGCAGGCTACCAAGAAGAGACTTGATACTCTATGAACATATACAGGGGGAGGAAGTCCCGCTCAGTCCACAGTCATAGGGGAGGGGAGTAAGGGGAAAGAGGGAGGGAGGGAGGAATGGGAGATAAAAGGGAGGGGATTACCATTGAGATGTAATATGAATAAATTAATAAAATAAAAAAAATTTTAATCTATAATTAAAAGATGAGCTCATGAAGATTAAACATGATGATGAATAGGTCAAAAAATCTATCTTCTATTTGGGTTAATTTTTTTTGGAATTTAAAAAAAATAAGTAAAAAAATAAGTAATTTATTCAGATTACATCTCAATTATTATCCCCTCACTTTTATCTTTCATTCCCCCTCCTCCTCTTTCATCCTATTCCCCTTCCCTAGGTCTGTGACAGAAAGGGACCTCCTCACTCATCATATGATCACAGCCTATCAGGTCTCATCTGGGAAATCTGCTTTCCTTTACACTGAGTGCCACCAGGCCTCCCCACCAAGGGGAAGTGGTCGAATAGGGGCACCAGAGTTCATGTCAAAGTCAGTCCCTGCTCTATACACAACTGTGGAGAATGTGCTGTCCATTGGGTAGATCTTGATAGTGGTTCTAGGTTTACTGCATGCATTGTCCTTGGTTGGTACAGTAGTTTGAGCTGATCTGTCTGGGTCCAGATCTGCCAGCTTTAATGGACTTCTTGTAGGTTTGAAGGACACTCTGGATCCTTCTATTTCTCCATTCTCCCTTACTGAAGGGAGAATTCCATTCTTGCTCATCTGAAGTCCAAATAGGAAGTCCTTGTATCTATCCCAATCTCCTGGTAAGTGAAGACTATCATGGGACATCTCTGTTGGGATAGGGTCCAATTATAAGTGAGTACATACCATGTGTATCTTTCTGAGTCTGGGTTAACTCACTCAGGATAATCATTTCTAGTTACATCTACTTGCCTGGAATTTTCAGGATTTCTTTGTTTTTAATAGCTGAGTAGTATTCCATAGTGTAAATGTTCTACAGTTTCTTTATCTATTCTTTGACTGAGGGACATCTAGGTTGCTTCCAGGTTCTGGCTATTATGAATAAGGCTGCTATGAACATGGTTGAGCATATGTCCTTGTTGTGTGGTGGAGCATCTTTTGGGTATATTCCAAGAAGTGGAATAGCTGGGTCTTGAATTAGCCCTATTCCCCGTTTTCTGAGAAAGCACCAGATTGATTTCCAAAGTGGTTGTACAAGTTTGCACTCCCACCAGCAATGAAGGAGTGTTCCCCTTTCTCCCACATCTTCACCAGCATGTGCTGATACTTGAGTTTGATCTTAGCCATTTTGATGGGTGTAAGATGGAATCTCAGAGTGGTTTTGATTTGCATTTCTGTGATGATTAAGGATGTTGAGCATTTCTTTTTCTTTTTTATAAGCTTCTCTCAGTAGTATTTCTTGCTTTTAATTTTTATTTATTTTTTTTATGTTTTCTTTTTTTTTAATTAATTTATTCTTGTTACATCTCAATGGTTGTCCCATCCCTTGTATTCTCCCATTCTTCCCTCCCTCCCCTGTTCCCATCTTTCCCCTCCCCTATGACTGTTCTTGAGGGGGATTACCTCCCCCTGTATATGCTCATAGGGTATCAAGTCTCTTTCCAGTAACCTGCTGTCCTTCCTCTGAGTGCCACCAGGTCTCCCCCTCCAGTGGATATGGTCAAATGTGAGGCACCAGAGTACGTGAGAAAGTCCCCACTCTCCACTCAAGTGTGGAGACTGTTCTGACCAATGGCTAGATCTGGGTAGGGGTTTAAAGTTTACCTCCTGTATGGTCCTTGGCTGGTGCCTTAGTTTGAACGGGACCCCTGGGCCCAAATCTGCCTATCATAATGTTCTACTTGTAGGTTTCAAGGACCCTCTGGATCCTTCTACTTTGCCATTCTCCCATGCTTCTCTCATCTAGAGTCCCAATAGGATGTCCTCCCCTCTGTCCCAGTTTTCTGGTAAGTGAAGGCTTTTGTGGGACATGCCCCTTGGGCTAGTATGCAGATATAAGTGAGTATATACCATTTAAGTCTTTCTGCTTCTGGGCTAACTCACTCATTATGATCATTTTTAGCTCAATCCATTTATCCACAAATTTCGGGAATTCCTTGTTTTTAATAGCTGAGTAGTATTCCATAGTGTATATGTACCACAGTTTTCTTTAGCCATTCTTCTACTGATGGACACTTAGGCTGTTTCCAGGTTCTGGCTATTATGAATAAGGCTGCTATGAACATGGTTGAGCAAATTTCTTCTTGTGTGCTGGAGCATCTTCTGGGTATATTCCAAGGAGTGGAATAGCTGGGTCTTGAGGAAGCCCTATTCCCATTTTTCTGAGATAGCACCAGATAGATTCCAAAGTGGCTGTACTAGTTTGCATTCCCACCAGCAATGAAGGAGTGTTCCTCTCTCTCCACATCCTCGCCAGCATGTGGTGTCGCTTGAGTTTTTGATCTTAGCCATTCTGATGGGTGTAAGATGGAATCTCAGAGTTGTTTTGATTTGCATTTCCCTGATGATTAAGGAGGTTGAGCATTTCTTTAAGTGTTTCTCAGCCATTTGATATTCCTCTGTTGAGAATTCTCTGTTTAGTTCCAAGCCCCATTTCTCAATTGGGTTATTTGGTTTGGTGGTGTTTAATTTCTTGAGTTCTTTATATATTTTGGATATTAGACCTTTGTCTGATGTAGGGTTGGTGAAGATCTTTTCCCAGTCTGTAGGCTGTCGCTTTGTTCTCTTGACAGTGTCTCCAGCCTTACAGAAGCTTCTCAGCCTCATGAGGTCCCATTTATTATTTGTTGACACTAAGGCCTGAGCTGTTGGTGTTCTGTTCAGGAAGTTGTCTCCTGTGCCAATATGTTCCAGGCACTTTCCCACTTTTTCTTCTAAGTGACTTAGTATCTCTGGTTTTATGTTGAGGTCTTTAATCCACTTGGATTTGATTTTTGTGCAAGGTGACAAATATGGGTCCAGTTTCATTTTTTTACACATAGACCTCCAGTTAGACCAGCACCATTTGTTGAAGATGCTATCCTTTTTCCATTGAATGGATTTGGCTTCTTTGTCGAAAATCAAGTGACCATATGTGTGTGGATTCATATCTGGGTCTTCGATTCGATTCCACTGTTCAACCAGCCTGTTGCTGTGCCAGTACCATGCTGTTTTAATTACTATTGCTTTATAGTACAGTTTGAGATCAGGTATGGAGATTCCTCCGGAGCACCTTTTAATGTACAAGATTGTTTTAGCTATTCTGGGTTTTTTGTTTTTCCATATGAAGTTGAGAATTGAACTTTCAATATCTTTAAAAAATTGTGTAGGTATTTTGATAAGGATTGCATTGAATCTGTAGGTTGCTTTTGGTAGGATGGCCATTTTTACTATGTTAATTCTCCCAATCCATGAGCAAGGAAGATCATGCCATCTTCTCAGGTCATTTTCAATCTCTTTCTTCTGAGTTTTGAAATTTTTTTCAAACAAGTCCTTCACGTGCTTAGTTAGAGTGACTCCTAGATATTTTAAATTGCTTGTGGCTAATGTGAAGGGTGTGGCTTTCCTAATTTCTTCCTCTGCAAGCTTGTCATTTGTGTATAGGAAGGCTACAGACTTTTTTGAGTTAATTTTGTATCCAGCCAATTTGCTGAAGGTGTTTATCAGCTTTAGGAGTTCTCTGGTGGAATTTTGAGGGTCACTTATGTACACTATCATATCATCTGCAAACAGGGATAATTTGACTTCCTCCTTTCCCATTTGGATACCCTTGATCTCCTTTTGTTGTCTTATTGCTCTGGCTAGAACTTCGAGTACTATATTGAAGAGATATGGAGAGAGTGGGCAGCCTTGCCTTGTTCCCGATTTTAGAGGAATTTCCTTGAGTATCTCACCATTTACTTTGATTTTGGCTACTGGCTTGCTGTATATAGCCTTTATTATGTTGAGGAAAGTGCCTTGTATCCCCGATCTCTCTAAAACTTTAAACATGAATGGGTGTTGAATTTTATCAAATGCTTTCTCTGCGTCCAAAGAGATGATCATGTGGTTTTTTATTTTCAATTTGTTTATATGGTGGATTACATTGATGGGTTTCCATATATTAAACCATCCCTGCATGCCTGGAACAAAGCCTACTTGGTCATGATGAATGATATCTTTGATGTGTTCTTGTATTCGTTTTGCAAGTATTTTATTTAGTACTTTTGCATCGATGTTCATAAGAGAAATTGGTCTGAAATTCTCTTTCTTTGTTGAGTCTTTGTGAGGTTTAGGTATCGATGTGACTATGGCCTCATAGAATGAATTTGGTAATATTCCATCCATTTCTATCTGTTGGAGTAGCTTGAAGAGTATCGGTATTAGCTCACCCTTGAAGGTCTGGTAGAATTCTGCACTGAAACCATCTGGCCATGGGCTTTTTTTGGTTGGGAGACTATCAATGATTGCTTCTATTTCTGTAGGGGAAATGGGACTATTTGGCTTGTATATCTGTTCTTTACTCAGCTTTGGCAAATGAAATTGATCAAGAAAATTGTCCATTTCCCGTAGATTTTCAAATTTTGTGGCATATATGCCTCCAAAGTAGGATCTTATGATTCTTTGTATTTCTTCAGTGTCTGTTGTTATGTCTCCCTTTTCATTTCTGATTTTGTTGATTTCAATACTGTCTCTCTGCCTTTTAGTTAGTTTGGCTAATGGTCTGTCTATCTTGTTGATTTTCTCAAAGAAGCAGCTCTTGGTTTTGTTGATTCTTTGGACTGTTTTCTTAGTTTCTAATTTGTTAATTTCAGCCCTGAGTTTGATTATTTCCAGATATCTACTCCTCTTGGGTGTTTCTGCTTCTTTTTTTCCTAGGGCTTCCATTTGTGTCGTTAAGATGCTTATGTGCGATGTTTCCAATTTCTTTTTAAAGGCACTTAGTGCTATGAATTTTCCTCTTAGCACTGCTTTCAATGTATCCCACAAATTTGTGTACGTTGTTCCTTCATTTTCATTGAATTTCAGAAACTCCTTGATTTCTTTCTTTATTTCTTCCCTGACCCAGGTGTCATTTAGCAGAGAGTTGTTTGGTTTCCACGTACGTGTAGGCTTTTTGTTATTTCTGTTGTTGTTGAATTGCAACCTAAGAGCATGGTGACCTGATAGGATACAAGGTATTATTTTAATTCTCTTGTATCTGATGAGGCTTGCTTTGTGACCTACGATGTGATCAATTTTGGAGAAGGTTCCATGGGGTGCAGAGAAGAAGGTATATTCTTTCTTGTTTGGGTGAAAGGTTCTACAGATATCTGTTAGATCCATTTGACCCATAGCGTTGGTTAATGATGTTATTTCTCGGTTTAGTTTCTGTTTCAATGACTTATCCTTCAGTGAGAGTGGGGTGTTGAAGTCTCCCACTATTATTGTGTGGGGATCGATGTGTGGTTTAAGCTTTTTTAGCAGATCTTTTACAAATGTGGGTGCCCTTGTATTGGGAGCATAGATGTTCAGAATTGTGATGTCATCTTGGTTGACTTTACCTTTGATGAGTATGAAGTGTCCTTTCTCATCCCTTTTGATTAATTTTGGTTGAAAGTCTATTTTGTTCGATACTAAAATCACTACGCCTGCTTGCTTCTTGTGACCATTTGCTTGGAATATTTTTTTCCAACCTTTTACCCTGAGGTAATGCCTTTCATTATGGGTGAGATGTGTTTCTTGGATGCAGAAGAATGTTGGATCTTGTTTATGTACCCATTCAGTTAGTCTGTGTCTTTTTATTAGAGAATTGAGGCCATTGATGTTGAGAGATATTAATGACCAGTGACTGTTAAGAGTCTTAATTTTGATGTTGGTTCCATTCGAACATTTGTGTAGTTGTGTTTTTGCCATGGGATAGTTATCTATTTCCTGAGTAGTTTTGGTTGCAGTTTGCCCCTTTCGAATGGAGTTTTCCTTCTAGTACCTTCTGTAAAGCTGGATTTGTTGATAGGTACTGTTTGAATTTGTTTTTGTCATGGAATATTTTACTTTCTCCATCAATGGTTATTGATAGTTTTGCTGGGTAAAGTAGTCTGGCCTGGCATCTGTGGTCTCTTAGGGTTTGCAGGATCTTTGTCCAGGCCCTTCTGGCTTTTATGGTCTCTGCTGAGAAGTTGGGTGTAATTCTGATAGGTTTGCCATTAAATGTTATTTGGCCCTTTTCCCTTGCAGCTTTTGATATTTTTTCTTTGTTCTGTATGTTTTGTGTTTTGATTATTATGTGACGGGCAGTTTTTCTTTTCTGGTCAATTCTATTTGGTGTTCTGTAGGCCTCTTGTATGTTTATAGGCATCTCTTTCTTTAGATTGGGGAAATTTTCTTCTATGATTTTATTGAGAATAGTTTCTGGGCCTTGGAGACTGATATCTTCTCTTTCTTCAATGCCTATTATCCTCAGATTTCTTCTTTTCATGGTGTCCTTAATTTCTTGGGTGTTTTGTGTCAGGAGTTTTAGAGCACTTCTTTAAGTGTTTCTCAGCCATTCAATCTTCCTTTGCTGAAAATTCTCTGTTTAGTTCTGAGCTCCGTTTCTTAATTGAGTTATTTGGTTTGGTGGTGTTTAATTTCTTGAGTTCTTTATATATTTTGGATATTAGACCTTTGTCAGATGTAGGGTTGGTGAAGATCTTTTCTCAGTCTGTAGGCTGTCGCTTTGTTCTCTTGACAGTGTCTCTTGCCTTACAGAAGCTTCTCAGCCTCATGAAGTACCATTTATTAATTGCTGACCTTAGAGCCTGAGCTGTTGGAGTTCTATTCCGGAAGTTGTCTCCTGCGCTGACGAGTTCCAAGCTCTTTCTCACCATTTCTTCTAACAGAATTAATGTCTCTGGTTTTATATTGAGGTCTTTAATCTACTTGGACTTGAGGTTTGTGCATGGTGATATATATAGATCTATTTGCATTTTTTCTACATGTAGACATCCAGTTTGACCAGCACCATTTGTTGAAGATGCTGTCCATTTTCCATCGGACAGATTTGTCTTCTTTGTCAAACATCAGGTGTTCATACAGGTGTGGATTTATTTCTGGGTCTTTGGTTCAATTCTATTGATCAATCAGTGTATTTCTGTGCCAGTACCTTGCTTTTATAATAACTGTTGCTATATAGTACAGCTTGAGATCAGGTGTGATGATTCCTCTGGAGGATCTTTTGCTGTACAGGATTGTTCTAGCTATTTTGGTTTTTTGTTTTTCTGTATGAAGTTCAGAATTGATCTTTCAATGTCTTTTAAATTTTGTGTAGGTATTTTGATAGGGATTGCATTGAATCTGTAAATTGCTTTTGGTAAGATGGCCATTTTTACTGTTAGTTCTCCTGATCCATGAACAGGGGTGATCTTCCCATCTTCTGGTGTTATCTTCAATCTCCTTCTTCAGAGATTTCAAATATTTTTTCAAACACATTTTTCACTTGCTTGGTTAGAGTTACTCCTAGATATTTTATATTGCATGTGGCTATTGTGAAGGGTGTAGTTCCTCTAATTTCTTCCTTTGCACAATTGTCATTTGTATATAGGAAGGCTACTGACTTTTCAAAGTTAATTTTGTTTCTGGCCACTTTGCTGAAGGTATTTGTTAGCTGTATGAATTCTCTGGTGGAATTTTGGGGGTCAGTTATGTATACTGTTATATCATGCAAATAGGGATAATTTGACGTCCTCCTTTTCCATTTGGATCCCTTTGATTTCCTTTTGTTGTCATATTGCTCTAGCTAGAACTTCAAGAACTATATTGAAGAGATATGGAGAAAGTGGGCAGCCTTGCCTGGTCCCCAGTTTTAGAGGAATTTCCTTGAGTATCTCTCCATTTAATTAGATGTTGGCCATTGGCTTGCTGTATATAGCACTTATTATGTTTAGGTATGTGCCTTTTATCACTGATCTCCCCAAAACATTAAACATGAATGGGTGTTGGATTTTGTCAAATGTTTTTTCAGAATCTAAGGAGATAATGATGTGGGTTTTTTTCCTTTCAATTTGCTTATATGGTGGATTACATTGACAGATTTCCATATATTGAACCATCACTGCATGCCTGGAATGAAGCCTACTTTGTCATGGTGAATGACATCTTTGATGTGTTCTTGTATTCAGTTTGCAAGTATTTTATTGAGTATTTTTGCATCAATATTCATAAGAGAAATTGGTTTGAAGGTTTTTCTTTGTTGAGTCTTTGTCAGGTTAAGGTATCAAGGTGACTGTGGCCTCATAGAATGAGTTTGGTAATGTTCCATTTATTTCTATTTTGTGGAGTAGGTTGAAGAGTATCAGTATTAGCTCTTCTTTGAAGGTATGGTAGAATTCTGTGCTGAAACAGTCTGGCCCTGGGCTTTTTTCAGTTAGGAGACTTTCAATGACTGCTTCCATTTCTATAGGAGAAATAGGACTATTTAATTTGTTTATCTAATCTTGATTCAATTTTGGCAAGTGGAATCAATCAAGAAAATTGTCTATTACCCCCAGATTTTCACATTTTGTGGCATATAAACCTTTGAAGTAGGACCTTGTAATTCTTTGTATTTTTTCAGTGTCTGTTGTTATGTCTCCCTTTTCATTTCTTATTTTGTTGATTTGGATAGTGTCCCTCTGCCTTTTAGTTAGTTTGGCTAGTGGTTTGTCTATCTTGTTGATTTTCTCAAAGAACCAGCTCCCAGTTTTGTTGATTCTTTGAATTGTTCTCTTTGTTTCTAATTTATTGATTTCAGCCCTGAGTTTGATCATTTCCAGTCATCTACTCCTTTTGTGTGTTTCTGCTTCTTTTTTTCTAGGCCTTCCAGATGTGTCATTAAGTTGCCTATATGAGATATTTCCAATTTCTTTATGAAGGCACTTATTGCTATGAATTTTCCTCTTAGCACTGCTTTCAATATGTTCCATAAATCTGGGGAAGAAATGTTGTTTCTTCATTTTTACTGAACTTTAGGAAGTCCTTAATTTCTTCCCTGACCCAGCTGTCATTCAGTAGAGTGTTGTTTAGTTTCCATGTGTGTGTAGGCATTTTGTTATTTCTGTTTTTATTGAAGTCCAGCTTTAGACCATGGTAATCTGATAAGATACAAGGTATTATTTTAAACTTCTTGTATCTGTTGAGGCTTGTTTTTTTGACGTACTATATGACCAGTTTGGGAGAAGGTTCCATGAGTTGCTGAGAATGCATAATCCTTTGTGTTTGGATGAAAAGTTCTGTAGATATCTGTTAGACCCATTTGATTCATGACATCAGTTAGTGTCATTTTTTCTCAGTTTAGTTTCTGTTTCATTGACCTTTCCTTTGGTGAGAGTGGGAGGTTGAAGTCTTCCACTATTAATGTGTGGAGATTGATGTGTGGTGTAAGTTTTGTTAATATTTCTTTTACAAATATGGATGCCCTTGTATTGGGGGTGTAGATGTTCAGAATTGTGATATCATATTGGTTGACTTTAACTTTGATAAGTATAAAGTGTCCTTCCTCATCTCTTTTGATTAATTTTGGTTGAAAGCATATTTTATTAGATTTTAAAATGGCTATACCAGCTTGCTTCTTGTGACTGTTTGCTTGGAATATCTTTTTCCAGCCTTTTACCCTGAGGTAATGTCTATCCTTGTGGCTTGGATGTTTCTTGAAAGAAGAATGTTGGTTCTTGTTTATGCATTCATTCAGTTAGTCTGTGTCTTTTTGTTGGAGAATTGAGATCATTGATGATGAGAGACATTAATGACCAGTGACTGTTAAGTCCCGTGATTTTATGTTGGTTGAGGTATAGTGTTTGTGTGGTTATGTTTTGTAACAGTGAAGTTATCTATTTTCTGTGTTGTTTTGGTTGTAGTTTATCAATTTGGGTTGGAATTTTCCTTCTAGTAACTTCTTTAGGTCCAGATTTGTGGATAGGTACTGTTTGAACTTATTTTTGTCATGGAATATCTTGTTTTCTCCGTAAATGTTTATTGAAATTTTTACTGGCTATAGTAGTCTAGACTGGCATCTGTGGTCCTTTAGGGTTTGTAGGACCTCTTTCCAGGCCCTTCTATCTTTTGCAGACTCTACTGAGAAGTCTAGTGTAATTCTTCTAGGTTTGCCATTATATGTTACTTGGACTTTTTCCCTTGCCACTTTTAATATTTTTTCTTTGTTCTGTACATTTTGTGTTTTCATTATTATGTGGTGAGAGGATTTTCTTTTCTGGTCTATTCTATTTAGTGTTCTGTAGGCCTCTTGTATGTTTATATACATATCCTTCTTTAAATTGGGAAAATTTTCCTCCTTGATTTTGTTGAAAATATCTTCTGGGCCTTGAAGTCTGGCATCTTCTCTTTCCTCAATGCCTATTATTCTCCGGTTTCATCTTTTCATGATGTCCTTGATTTTTGGATGTTTTGTGTCAGGAATTTTTCAGATGTAACATTTTCTTTAATGGTTGTATCAAGTTCTACAATTGTATCTTCTACTCCTGAGATCCTTTCCTCCATCTCTTGATTTCTGTTAGAGAAGCTTATCTCTGCACTTCCTACTTCCTTCTCTAAGTTCTCTCATTCCCAAATTTCTTCTATCTGTGCTTTTATCATTGTTTCCACTTTCATCTTCAAATCTTGAACTGTTTTATTGATTTCCTTCATCTGATTGTGCTTTTCTGAATTATTTCCAGTACCGCTCTATAGGCCTTTTTAATATCTTCAATCTGTTTGGCTATTCATTTCCTCCATTGTCATCTTTATTACTAAGGATTTGAGGTCATTTTCTTGTGCTTCATTTGTGTTTGAGTTCTCAGGGTTGAATTCTTTTGCATAACTGGGATCTGGAAGTGCCATATTGTTTTGGGTTTTGTTGTTTGTGTTTTTATGCTGGCCTTTAGTCATCTTCCTGTATCTGATGTTGGGAGGTAGTTTCTGGTGTCCTTCACTGGTTGTTTAGAGCAGTTCATTGGTGAATGTCTGTAGGTCGAGGGCACTTACCTGTGGGGATCAGAAAACCCTTCCTTGGGTCAGAAAGATGACCTGGTTTCAGCTCCAGGGGACTTTGCTCCACACCCTGGGCTCCCCACTAGGTCAACAGAGGCAGGTACTGGTGCTCTGCAGCCCAAGGATTAGTTCAAGATAGTGTAGATAAGGCCAGTTACTCTGCCTTTGGCTGGGCTTTGAAACCCCTACACTCAGACACTGGGGCTTCAGGGGCCTAGGCTAAGTCCACTCTAGAGTACTGGAACCCCTACTCTCTTGTGGAAGTTGGCTAGGATTCTGCATGATCCATTCAGGTTGGTTCAGTCCTGTTTGAGTGCATGGTAACTCCTGCTGGGTTGTGGCAGCTGCCTAGGCTCTGCCTGAGCTTGTGGGAACAGCTCCCTGGGTTGGATGGTTCAGAGCCTCCTGAAAGTGTAGGAGCCCCTGCTGGGCTGTGGCAGCAGGCTAGGCTTCCACCTAATCCATTCAGGCCGGTTCAGCTTTGCCCATGTGTGCATGAACATTGCACTGGGGTGTCTGGCTAGGTTTCTGACCAATCTGTTCAGACTGTGCAGCCTTTGATCAGCCAACATGAGGGTGAAACTATGGAGCTGTAGCTGGAGAACATGTCCATAGCCACTTCCCCACCACCACCACCACCCGTGTGGGCCCTGGGTACCTCCATGGACTCTCAGAATGCTCTGAGGTCAGATCTGTCCCAGATCCATACTCTCAGTTCTCCCAAGGCCAGAAGACACTGGCAACTGCTTCTATGTGGCCCACAGATCAGTCAGAGAGGGAGAGTGAAAGAGCAAAGGTATGTTATGGCACACTAGGCTGCACTGGCCTTTGAATATTGTGCCCTAATGGTCACTGACCGCTGGCCCTTTCTGTGGATTGGTGGGTTGGTCTGAGGTCAGATCCACCCATTTTCCTGAGTTTTCCCCAGGCCAGCAGCTCCAGACTCTGGTGCTTCGTTGCCCACAATTCAGTCCTAGATACCAAGTCCATGTATAGAGCACAGCTGCAGCTCACAAACAGGTACAGGTCCAGACTCTGGGTACTGGGCACAATTCCTCCATGGTCTAGCTGGGTGGCCCAAGGCCAGACCCTCTTGTGTTCTGCACTGTGCAGACCCCTCTCACCTAGGGTTCTCCAGGTCTTGCGGTCTGTAGCTTCCAGCCGTTTCCCTAGTCTCTGTCCTATAGATCAGATACTGTGCATGTTTGGAGCTACCATCTTAGATCCCCTTCATTGTTAAGTGTCTATACTTATTTGTTAAATTCTACTTTCAGTTTTGAAATGTTTTCATTATTTTATTCAAGTATGTTTTCACAGATGTTATTAATGGATTTATTCATATGCTCTTTAAGCTTCTCAATTGCTGTTCTGAAGTTCTTGTCATTTGCTTCAGCTACATTACATCTTTCAGGGCCTATTATAATAGGATTACTGGGTTCTGGGAGAGATATATTGTGTTGGCTGTCAAATTTTGTTTTTTGTGCTGGTGTCTATGCACTTGAAGTTAGAATAATTAAGGTGATTACAGGTGCTAACACCTGGTCTTGTTTTTGCTATGTGGGTGTTCTCATTCCTTGATTTCTATTGCAATTTTTGTATCTTAGAAAAGTGTAGGGGTTGTAGTTTCCCTGGTAGAGAGTTCTTTTGACCTCTAAACATCTCAAGGTTTCACCAAGGCTATTGGTTGCTCTCCAAAAAATAGATGATAAGTTTCTATTGCTGAAGATAACACTTATATATCTCATTGAACACAGAGAAGTAGATCTTGTGCCTGATTAGAGCCTATACTCCCAATGACTAGTGTTCCTGGTACTTAAAGATAATCTGCACCAGAAGGTCGCCAAAAGTGATCTAATAGAGAAGAAAGATAATAGAAAAACTAACTACGTACCATACAATCTTGAACAGTGACCTGTCTTCATTATATGCTGGAGTAGTTGTGGCAAAAACATTATGGGAGTAACCAAACACCATCTTATTGGATTTAAGGCCTATTCCACAATATGTAACTCATGCCCTGCATTGCTCTGGATGCTGATAACCTGGGCCTAAGGAAAAAATAAATGCTACATATAGTTAAGCTAAAGGAAGATAGCAATAAATTTGCTCCTAATAACATTCTGCTATATCCATAGATCAGTACCTTGCTCAGACATCATCATCAGAACTCTCTCTTACAGTAGATGGGAACAAACACAGAGTCCCACAACTGGACAATGTACAGAGATTGAGAAATTTTGGAACACTTGGTCCTAAATTATATTTATTCATCAAACTCCCTCCCTCAGTACGCAGGGACTTGTGAGAAAGAGAAGGAAGAGAGAGCAGGATGGATGCACATATAGACTCACAGAAACTGTGGCAGCATACACAGATATTAAATAGGCTCAAGATGGAGAGGATCCCAGCACTGACTGTAGAAAGTGGGCATAGGATATCTCATCTCTAACCAAAAAGCTGTCTTCAATGACAACTGCTTGCAAAGAAAACTTAGTTCCTTCTCCTGGAGTCTCACAGGGCATATCAAACACAGTTAAGAGAAGGCCTTACAGCCATTAACACTAAATGAACTCAGTGGTACTCTTGAGAACTTTTTGTCTCATATTGAATTGGGAGGGGACATTTTTGTTTTATGGCCTTCTGCTTCCATATTATAATTATGATTTTTCTATTTTTTAATTTTGGAAGTATGCTTCTCCTTCTTCTTCTTTTTCTTCTTCTTTTTCTTCTTCTTCTTCTTCTTCTCCTTCTTCTTCTTCTTTGTTTGTTTGTTTATTCATTTTTTTAAAGAGAGAGAAAGAGAAAGTGTATTGGAATTGGTCAGTGGGGAGGTGAGAAGGATCTGAAAGTAGGTGAGGAAGAAGAATAGTGATCAGAATATATTATATAAACAGTTTTTACAATTAAAATTTAAACAATGGTTTTGTTAGTTTTTCGTTTATGAAAAGTTAGGTGTCACATAAAACTGAGCGACTTTTTATCTTTAATTTTTTAGGTTATAATTTGATTGCATTTTATCTCTCCCTTTCTTCCTTTGAACGCTTCCTATATACTCATACCTCATCTCCTCCAAATGCATGACCTCTTTTTTTATTATATATATATATATATATATATCCCTAATATATATCCCAATAAGTCTGTATAGTGAAACCTGTATGTATGTCTGTATCAGGGCTGAAAAGTATTTTAAGTGCTTAAAAATATAGCAAGCAAAACAGAAGTGCTGAGGGAACATTAATTCTTTTTTAAACACATTTTTATTGAAAAATAAAATAATTCCTATTACATCTCATTTGATATCTCATCCCCTGCATCCTCCCATTCCTCCCTCCCTCCCTCCCTCCTGCTTTCACCCCATTGCCCTTCCCTATGACTGTGATGGAGTCTAGAGTATCAAGTCTTTTCTTGATAGTCTGTTATCCTTCCTCCGAGTGCCATTGGACCTCCCCAACAAGGGGACATGGCCAAATATGGGGCACCAGAGATCGTGTAAAAGTCAGTCCCCAGTCTCCACTTAACTGTGGAGAATGTTCTGCCCCTTGGCTAGATCTGGGTAGGGGTTTGATGATGACTGCATGTATTGTCCTTGGTTGGTGCCTTAGATTGAGCAGAACCCCCTGGGCCCAGATCCACCCATCATAGTATTCTTCTTGTATGTTTCTAGGACCCTCTGGATCCATCTATTTTTCTATCTCCTATATTTTTCTCACCTAGAGTCTCAATAGGATGTCCTTCCCTCTGTCCCAGTTTCCTGGTAAGTGAAGACTTTCATGGGACATGCCCCTTGAGCTAGTGTCCAGTTATAAGTGAGTACATACCATTTGAGTCTCTCTGCTTCTCGGTTAGCTCACTCATGATCATTTCTAGCTAAATCCATTTGTCCACAAATTTTGCAAATTCCTTGTTTTTAATAGCTGAGTAGTATTCCATAGTGTAAATCTACCACAGTTTCTTTATCCATTCTTCTACTGAGGGACACTTAGGCTGTTTCCATGTTCTGGCTATTATGAATAAGGCTGCTATGAATATGGTTGAGCATATGTCCCTGTTGTATGCTGGAGCATCTTCTGGGTATATTCCCAGGAGTGGAATAGCTGGGTCTTGAGGAAGCCCTATTCCCAGTGTTCTGAGATAGCGCCAGATAGATTTCCAAAGTGGCTGCACTAGTCTGCAATCCCACCAGCAATGAAGGAGTGGAACATTAATTCTTAACAATACATTGAAAGGCTTGAATATAGGAAGATGAAATGGGGTATAGAAAGTAAAATGTACTTAAAATAAACCCACTGCATATTTAGAATTCAGATGAAGTATTCTCAGAAGAATACAGAGGAATTGATTTCTATCATGGTGTGACCTTCCACACAGGGATAAAAACACCAAAGGCATTCTGAGACATGCATGCAGAGAGCTGGCATAGGAAAGTGTAGAGGCAGGTGTACTCCTGCCCACCGTATGTGACTCTACTGACCACCATCCTCCACACCAGTCTACTGGGAGCTTGGGAGATTAAGCCATGAGTCCCATTTAATTGATCCTAAGAGCTTTCTCCTTGAGTTTATATCCCAGGAGGATCTAGGACAAGCACCTGCCCCTGGTCTCAGAAATCCAGGTATTTCAGAAAGTCAATGACCTCTACACAAAGGAAGACAGAGCTTCAGAGGGACACTGAAGACTTGGTGCCTGCAGAAGATGAGAGTCTGTGGGCAGCACAGTGTGCACTTTGTGGGAGCCATCTGTCACTTGAATTCAGTGTGACATGGAAAGGTGAGTGTGGGCTAATCTTCCACTATGTGACTCCACTAGATAACAGTGGAACCACAAAGCAAAAATCTCACTGTAAAACTGACATTTTCCCCAGCGTTTGCATGTCAGAACAGAGACAGAAACAGCGTGATTATGTTCCCAGTGAGGCCTGAGTTTGAGGCACAGCGACGGGTCAGAGAACAGATTACAGAAGAAAGGTATAGTTCCATGCTCTCCTGCATAAACAGCAGAATGTCCAGCTTCTAATCACAATCACAGCTTATTATGTCTGATTTTTATCCTTACGTCAAAAATCCGACGTCCTCGTTCATCACCCACAGTACTCACACTAATTTTGAGATGAAGCCAACAGATTTAGATTAATCTAAGATATATACCGAGAAGCTAGAAATTGAACATCATCTTGCTAGACTGTGGGATCTGCAGACACTCCAGCTCATGGCCACGGTGAGGATCCTCAGCTGCTCTGCTCATGGTTGAGGCTCAGCTTCTGAAGGTTTTCAAGTCAGCCTTGCTGAGATCTGGCTTGCATGGAGCCATGAGGGGCTGTTGTGAAAGTTGCTCCCCACAAACTCCCCACTTGGACACTAGATTCTCCCATGTCCACTTAGGCACAAATAGGCACACAAGCAACCAAAGCTAAATTCCCAAAGAACAGGATGGAATTATGAAAAGAGCTTGGGGAGGCACAGCTCATCTCTGTTTCACTGTGTATGTGGGTGGGCATTTGGGAAGCTTATTAATTTTTCCATCTGTATAGCAGTATCTCATCTGAGTAAGATAATAATGTCTTCTAGGCCAATAGGAACAACAGGCATCCAAATAGATCTTGCCAAACACACTGTGTAGAAAAATAATTATTGATTTACGATTTACCAAAAGTGCTATTCTCCTCTCTATCATACATGCAAAATACCCCACACATGTACACAAAGAAACCTGTGCCCTAGTTTGTTGGATGCAACTGTATACATTATGTCACAGGTGGCCAATGCAGACAAAATGATAGTCGTTGACCACCAAAGGGATTCTCCACCAATGTCTTCTCGCCATAGTTTATCTTCTATGACAGTACAAATAGAGGCTCCTCCATGATTCTCTGCAGCTGACTGAGAAACAGCAACTGGTGCCACTTGCTGAGGAGCACAAGGTGAAGTCAGTACTTTTCCTATGCAGATGGCACATACTCTGTGGGGAGCTGAGACTACCTCAAAGTCCTGTGTTCAATCAGCCTTTGCCCATCACAGATTCATGATCATAATCTAATCTCCTCCCCCACAAATCCTCATCCAGTTCACTAGCCAGTCTCAGTTTTGTTTAGAAATCTCAGAATTGGGCATCTGTCTGACTTCACCGTTTTTTTCCAGTTCTAGGTGTTTCAGGGTTAACAGACAAGAGCGCTGGTAGTGTCTCTGTCTTCTAGGACAAGTGTCCATTATTTATATCATCACTACAGGATGTTACAGGTTGATACCACACAGTCCATACGAAGGTCCTGAATCCCTTTACTGAGAGATCATGTTTATTGGGTTTCAGACATTTGTTGAAATTGTTCTGTTCTTAGTTCTACATAGTCTCAGTGGACTCAAATGGAACACAGTATTTTTCAATGTGGTTAATATAGATTTGATCAGAAATTTTGGCACATGTGCTATGGAATAATTGATGTTTTCTTGTGTTCGGTCAGTTCAGACCTCTCTGGTGCTATGCATACACTCACATTCATTCTGTTGTAAATTGAAAGCGCACATGTAGATGTTGACACTGGATTACTCAGGGGGCAAAAGCATTGTGGTACCCTGTTCAGAAGACATGTCTCCATCTAAGCTCTATAGCAATAATCCTACTCAACAGAGGTCACACACACTCTCTCTCCTTTCTCATTGGTGTCTCCTCTCTTCACCTTAAGACATGTGGCTCCTACTACACTTAATATACATTTCACCTGCTCTAACACACTTATACCATTTTCAAGGTGGATGCCAAAGCTTTGATGCCAGGCAAACTTAACAAGTGAAAGTAATATTTATACTTTTAAGGTACAGATAAAGAAGTGGTTTGAATTTTTTTTTAACCATTCAATATGTTTTACACAATGCTTCTTTCCACATAGGCCAGTTAATTGAAGATGCAGGACATTTTTTTTATAATCCAAGTTCTCTGTGCTCTCCTAATCAGATCACAATAAGCAAAAGGCAGCAACACAGACATGTCTATTAGCCACTTGTCTAGTTTCTGATTGTGAGAGATAAATGTGGCATCTGTATTTATGTGCCTGCCATATTTTTCTCATATTATTTTCACATATTATTCTCCATTATCATCCATTTTACTGTACACAAAAGGTATCATGCTTTTTTAATTAGTTGAGTAACATTACTTAGTACCCTTTTTCATCTCCTCATCCTAGGCTTATTCCACCTATTTTCCAGTGTGACCATTTCTTCACAAGGGTGTGTTGCTGTCTTTCTGATATGCTAATATTATCTCCTTGGGAAATATTTTCTTCTTTTTAAAACAGTGCCTCACTATATAGCTTTGGTCAATCTGGAACTTATTTATGTATTCCAGTCTTGCTTTGAACTTCTCTCTGTCCCAACAGCTGGGATTAAACATGTATTGCCAACAAGACTAACATTTGAAGTGACGTAATTTTTAGTAATATTTTATTAATTCTTTGAGAATTTCTTTTTATTAAATATTTTACATATAAAATAAAATACAGCAATAAGAACCACAGAACAATCAGGAATTATATTCATGTTACGTTCATAGTGTTTTGGCAGTTTGTATTTGGCAACCTTAAAGGAAACATTTTTCTATCTCAGTGATTCTGAAATTCTGGACGTAACTCAATATCTGCCATATCTTATCTCTATCAACTTAAAAAATCTATCTAGACCTAAAAATATTTTTTTTAATTTTTTTTATTAATTTATTCTTGTTACATCTCAATGTTTATCCCATCCCTTGTATCCTCCCATTCCTCCCCCCCCCCCATTTTCCCATTATTCCCCTCCCCTATGACTGTTCCTGAGGGGGATTACCTCCCCCTGTATATGCTCATAGGGTATCAAGTCTCTTCTTGGCTACCTGCTGTCCTTCTTCTGAGGGCCACCAGGTCTCCCCCTCCAGGGGACATGGTCAAATGTGAGGCACCATAGTACGTGAGAAAGTCATGTCACACTCTCCACTCAACTGTGGAGAATATTCTGACCATTGGCTAGATCTGGGAAGGGGTTTAAAGTTTACCTCCTGTATTGTCCTTGGCTGGTGCCTTAGTTTGAGCGAAGATGCTCCAGCACACAACAAGAAACTTTGCTCAACCATGTTCATAGCAGCCTTATTCATAATAGCCAGAACATGGAAACAGCCTAAGTGTCCCTCAGTAGAAGAGTGGATAAAGAAACTGTGGTACATATACACTATGGAATACTACTCAGCTATTAAAAACAAGGAATTCCCAAAATTTGTGGATAAAAGGATTGAGCTAGAAATGATCATAATGAGTGAGTTAACCCAGAAGCAGAAAGAATCAAATGGTATATACTCACTTATATCTGCATCCTAGCCCAAGGGGCATGTCCCACGAAAGCCTTCACTTACCAGGAAACTGGGACAGAGGGGAAGGCATCCTACTGGGACTCTAAATGAGAGACACATGGGAGAATAGCAAAATAAAAGGATACAGAGGGTCCTAGAAATCTACAAGTAGAACAATATGATAGGCAGATTTGGGCCCAGGGGACCTAAAAATATTTTAACCCATAAACAACTAAGCTTAATTTTAAAACTAAGCTATCTGGTCTTCAACTCCATGAGAGACTTGAGAAGGAATAAAATTAATTGTCTGGATAGATAGGTAGTGCAGGTTAGCAGCTTCCAAATTTAAAAAAAATGACAAAGACAGTTTGCTGCCTGAACAGTCACCCATAACTCTCTATAGTGTTAGAGCATTGTCTTCAGCCTTCTGGCCCAGTATATCTGACAGACTTTTGTGAGGCAGGAACTACTGAAACATGCTTTCCCTGTCTTGACAGAGATTGGCTATGGACTCTGCCTGCATCCAAGCTTGCCCATTTTTAGGCAGAATTGTGTCAGTGGTTGAAACGAGGACATTTTGCCCAGTGGGAGGTTTGCCATATTTGAAGTCATCTCCATAAGGCAGTTCATTGATGCTCATCATCACTACACTGTATTTTGATCAGGTTCACTTTCCCTCATCAGTGTCTCTCAGATACATTCACCCCTCCATACTCACTCAACTTCTTTTAGTCTATTTTTCTTTTAAAAGCCACTAGATCTAATGTACTGACCACCTACTCTTAAGGGTGTGGTCTACTTTGTAGGGTGGTCTTCATGTAGAGATAATATCATTAGATAGAACTGATTTTGTCTTCCCCAGATACTGTCAAACACCAATAAGTCCTTAGCTAAGGGTGGAGTTATGTGCTGGGATTTTGCCTGTTTGCATGGATTTTTGTGAATGCTGTAGTATCACTGAGTTCATATGTGTATCTACGCTATTGTTTCTGGGAAGCATTCTCCTTTTGAAGTCATCTAACACCTCTGGCTCCCACAATCTTTTCTCTCCCTCTTCGGTGAAGAGCGCTTGTTCTTAAGAAAAGGAGGGGTGATCTCTCACTTAGGTCAGAACACTACAAAGTTTCTTGCTCTGTTCACACTGACCTATCACAAGAAGAGGCTTCTCTCATGAGGTTTGAACGGTGCTGTGATCTATGGGTGTGACAATAAATTATTAGGACTAATGTTATCCCTATATCCGTTTACTAGAAAAACAGTAGAAGATTTTTCTCTATGGCCTATGATCTATCTAGCCACCAGCTGTGTTGAGAGTTCCAGGTATACATTCCATATAATGAAGTGAGCCTTGTATTTAGTCAAAAAGTTGTTGGTTACTCCATAACATTTGAGCCACTGGTGCATCAGCTGGCATATATTGTCAAGCAAGTTGTTGTGTCAGCTCACATTGTCATAAGTAGGGAAAGATTGATGACAAATTTTTCTTCTCAAGTTTAATTTTTTTTAATTATTTCTATATTCTAGATACTAATCCTCTGTCATTTGTATACTTAGTAAAATTTTTGCAGTTCTGTAGGCTGCCTCTTCATTCAAATGATGGTATTCTTTACTGTACAGAAGCTTTATTGTTTCATTTATTTGTTTGTCAATCATTGATCTTAATATATCTGGTACTATGGTCCTGCTTAGAAAGGCCTATCCTGTAACAATGAGCTCAAGGATTTTCGATACTTCCTTCTCTGTCATTTACATTTTTGTGTCATATACTGAGGTCCTTGATCCACTGGAGTTGGATTTTGTACAGGGTGAGAAACAAGGATCTTGTTTCATAATTCTACATGTTACTGACAAGTTGACCAGCACCATTTGCTTTTCTTATCGTTAGTTAGGTGGACATATGTCTGGATTCTCAAATCACATTATTATTTACATTAATCTGTCATCTCTTCTCATTCATGCCATTTAGAAATCTACTAGTTATTGTCCATATAATTAGATTTTTTTAAGTGCTATAGGTAACAAGAGAATTCTATCAGACAGCAAATGCTTTTACAGATTTCAACTATTTTAGAATCTTCCCCTCTAGGTCAGCCTAGGGTCAATCTTAGTCAACACTCCCTGAACTCTAGGAGAGGTGAACCCTGGGGACTAGGATTTAACATCATCAAGGTTATTAGTACCGCCATATGAGTATTTCACAATTTAAGGAGTAGCTGAATTAGGTATCCAGATCCAGAAACTACCAAGATAATTTGAGGAATTGCTTCTATAATTCTGTTTCTGGAGAATAAACTGCAGCACCAAACTATGCCTTGGCATTCTCTGGTGCAACAAATGAGAGTATGGTAGAAACATGGTCAAACTTAACACTGTCCACATGGTTGCAGAAGGTACAACATTTGAGTATATAATTGAGATATAATATTTAAAATTCAACCTTTCCTACTTGGATGAAGGGAAATAAGTTGTGAGCCATACTATAGAGAAGCTACAGAGAATAAAATTTGACTTAAAAAATATAAAGTGTTAGAAAATGGTGTAGAACAAAGTGGGGGAAGTGCTAGGCACCACTGGATTCAGTAAATGAAACACACTTCACTGACTAATAAGTGATGAATGTACTTGGTCAATAAAGATAATATAGTTCTATCTTGGTCACTGAAAGAGAGGTACAAAGCAAAGAATATTTCCAGAGAAGTAACCCAACAAATAATTTCCTCAAACAGGATTTTAGACAGGGAAAGAGTGTGTTCACATATGAACACATGAAGGAACCTGTGGAAAAGGCTAATGGGTGATGTCAGATGTGTCTTCAATGTAAAGCAAGAGTGTGATTTGCTGAAGAACTACAGAGAGAGACAGTAAGTTTGGACTAGGGGAAGAGGGTCATTTATGGGTAAAATGCACATGGTGTACTCCTTGGGTAATGGAGGAGAAAACTGGAAATATTCAAAATGACAAGAAGCCAGAAATTATGAAAGAGCTGAAGGCATGGAGAATGTGAATTGTAATATTTTAAAGGTACAGTTGAAGGCTTTGAGAATGAGATGAGGTTCATTTCACTATATAGAACCCATACCTGGAATGCTTAAAAAATGCCAAGTACCTGTGGCTAGATAGATCATAGGCCATAGCAAAAATACCAACTACTCCTTTCCTACTAAATGAACATATACTAACATGACTTCTAATTGTTTATCACTCTCTCTTTGGATGAGAGAGATAAGAACACAGAACACCATTCTTGGCTCATGGAACAGGAAACTTCTGAGGATCTAGGCATAGACTATACGTAATGCAATGGGTCAGGGAGATGGAGCTGTGCTTTCTATAATAAGCATATGAAAATGCTGGGGAGGTGATGTTAAGTTTCTATGCATGGCCAATGAAAGCACATAGGAAAGGCTGTAGACTTTGGCACTGATTTCAGCTGTGGTGTGCTGACTTTGATGTCACTGTGGTTTGTTCAGACAAAAAAAGGCACAAAATACAATATGTTTATAGACCAAGGTTTTGAGACATGCTTTTTGGGGTGGGGGTGTAGATTTGAAGTGGGTTAGAGACAGGACAGTTTCATCCACAGGTGAATTCACAGATCTCAGTAAGTAAAATGCAGGAAATACATGGCCACTTGGCCGAGGAAATGACAATTACCAGACTGAAATGGATGAAAGAGCTCCCACTCCAAATATTAGAGAAAAAAGTGATTGAGAAGCCAGTAGGCCGGGTGTTAAGGAAGGTACAAGAGTGTGTGCCCATCCCAAACTTGCCACCAATGGATGGAGAGGCGGTACAACTCTGTTTCCAGCATTGTCACACGGGTGGTGATAATGGAGAAGAAAGGGGCAGGCAGGTCACAAGTAAGGGATTCTCTGGTCATTCCACATGGTCAAGAAGATGAGGGAGGAGCAGATGCCCCTCTTGATCCAAACCTACAGGGTGGAAAATCAAAATTATATAAAATATACATGGTTTTAAATGGTGTGATACAGACAATAAAGGAAAATGTGATTCCATGAAGAAAATACACTCACTCCTTTCCTTTCTGACGACAGAGACATTTGAGATGATCAAGTGTAGAAACCAGATTTTGAAGTGGTAAACTGATGTCTTCTCAGAAGTTGATGTTCACAGCAGAGGACAGGATCATCTCTAAGATGGTGTGGAGTCCCAACCAGACAGCAGTGACAGAGTTTGTTCTGCAAGGCTTCTCAGAGCATCCTAGCTTAAGACTGTTCCTGATGGGCTGCTTCCTGTCCCTCTACACAATGGCTCTAATAGGCAACATTGTGATCATTGCTTTGGTCACCTCCAGCACTGGGCTCCACAGTCCCATGTACTTTTTCCTCTGCAATCTGGCCACCATGGACATTGTGTGCACCTCCTCTGTGCTGCCCAAGGCACTGGTTGGCCTAGTCTCTGAGGAAAACACCATCTCCTTCAAGGGGTGCATGGCCCAGCTGTTCTTCCTTGTCTGGTCTGCATCCTCTGAGCTGCTGCTGCTCACAGTCATGGCCTATGACCGCTATGTGGCCATCTGCTGTCCCCTGCACTACAGCTCTAGGATGAGCCCACAGCTGTGTGGGGCCCTGGCCATGGGTGTGTGGTCCGTCTGTGCACTGAATGCATCTGTCCACACTGGTCTGATGACACGACTGTCATTCTGTGGTCCCAAGGTCATCACCCACTTCTTCTGTGAGATCCCCCCTCTCCTCCTGCTCTCCTGTAGCCCCACATATATAAATAGCATTATGACTCTTGTGGCAGATGCCTTTTATGGAGGCATCAACTTCGCGCTCACCTTGCTATCCTATGGCTACATCATCGCCAGCATCCTGCGCATGCGCTCTGCTGAGGGCAAGAGGAAGGCTTTTTCTACCTGCTCATCCCATCTCATCGTGGTCTCTGTGTACTACTCGTCTGTGTTCTGTGCCTATATCAGTCCTGCTTCTAGCTACAGCCCAGAAAGAAGCAAAGTGACTTCGGTGCTCTACTCGGTCCTCAGCCCAACCCTGAACCCCCTCATTTATACACTGAGGAACAAGGATGTCAAGCTGGCCTTGGGCAGGCTCTTGCCCTCTTTATCACATTAAGTAGAGATTTTCAGGCTGTTCTCCAGGGCTGGGCTGTTTCTCTACATGCTTCCCTGAGAGAAGCCTCATGGAGTGGAGGTGTGGCTACTGCTGCTTCAGAAAACCTTTCTTGATGCAAGGACTAGACAATTACTTCTGCTTTCTATAACCTTGAAAACAACAAAATTCTTAGAGGTGATGTAAAAAAAAAAAACCCACAAATGTTTTTGCCTGACTAGTAGAAACCATTTCAAATGGAAAGTTTATCCAAATGGAGATTCTGCATGCCTGGACTGTAAGATTTTCAGTGAGTGACAATGGTGATAGTGACAAAAAACAAAGCACTTTTATCCAGTGCCTGCCTGTATACATCAAAGGACCTTGTTTCAGAACTATAGCTAATGAGTATAAACCTCTTAAGGAAACTTGAGGAGACAGAATGGATGCAGAATCTTGAGTGACACAAGTCTTCCATTTCACAGCTTCCTACTGAGCTGTGGAAGTCAAAGTTGAAATGAAGAAAGAGTAAATATTCATTTATATTTCAAAGATGAAGTCACATATGTCAGTCCAGCTTGCTTATGAAAATGATGATAATAGAATTCATGGGAAATATTCATTATTTCTAAAAAAAAAAATAGTTTTGGGGAAACTAAATAAATGTCTACATGCCAAGAGTAAAATGGAAGCCTTACTTGACACTATAAATAAAAATCATCAAAAAAAAGATAGCAGAGAAAATGCTAGGCTACATCTTATTCAAACATATTATTTCCTCCCCACAATTTCTCCCAGAGCCTACCTATCTACTACCTACTCAATGATTTCTTGTGGTTTTCATGTTTAAAAGCCTGTCCCCGCCGGGCAATGGTGGTGCACACTTAATCTCAGCACTCGGGAGGCAGAGGCAGGCAGATCGCTGTGAGTTAGAGGCCAGCATGGTCTACAGGGTAACTCCAGGACAGCCAAGGGCTACACAGAGAAACCCTGTCTTGATAAAACAAAAAACAAAAACAAAAACAAAACAAAACAAAAAGCCTGTCCCCAAGCTAAATGTCTCCGATTTGGGGTTAGAGACTATGACTCTGCTAGATGTTTTAATAAATTTAGCTAATTATAATCTGAATTGAGTCTGTGAATCTTTTCCAGATTGTCTTGGATTCTGTTAAAGTGGGACATGCATTGTATCATGTTAATAGTACCTACATGGTATAGCAACTTAAATGGTGTCTCTCTACATATCCATCTCAAGGTCTGGCATTAAAAAAAATTCAACATGAAGAGATTAAACTCATCCAAGAAAACACATGGAATAAATGATCCCACACGAACAAATCAAAACAGGGGAAATCATACTAACAAAGTAAGTAGAATAAAAATCACTGCTCAGCAGTAACTGTTACAACCAATCAATGGTCTCAATTCCCTTATAAAAGGACATAGGCTAACAGATCATATTTAAAAATAGGATTTATCCATCTGCTACATAAAGAAACACACTGATGTCAAGGATAGACATCAGTTCAGATTAAGAGAATGGAAAAAGACATTCCAAAAAATGTACCCAAGAAGCGAACAGAACTTGTCATTTTATTTTTTAGAATTTTTTAGTTTTATTCATTTATTTATCTATTTATTTATTCACTTCACATCCTGATCATGGGCCCCTCCCTCCTCCTCTTTGGGTCCCACTCTCCCTCTTCCTCTTACCCCTTAACCCACTCCTCAGAAAAGGGGGCAACCTCCCACCAACACACCTGAGCCATCAAGTTGCATCAGTAATGAGCTCATCTGCATCCCCTGAGGCTGTGGCCTGGTGAGACACCCCTCCCATGGGAGAGTGATCAAAAACCATGGAACAAAGTCTATGTCAGAGACAGCCCCTGATCCCCTTACTAGGGGAGCCACATGAAGACAGAGCTGCCTATCTGCTACATCTGTGTAGAAGAGCTACGTCCAGTCCGTGCATGGTCCTTGCTTGGTGAACTACCCAATTTAATATCTGACAAAATAGGTTCAAACCAAAACTAATCAGAAGATATATTGAATGACACTATGTACCCATCAACAGAAAAATCTATCAAAAGTATATTGCAGGTCTAAACACTTATGCACCAAACACAAGGGTATCCAAGTTCATAAAAGAAACACTAATATAACTACAATCACATATTGACCCTCACACACTGATATTGGGTAATTTCAATTCCCAGCTCCCCAATGGAAAGGTCATCCAGACTAAAATTAAACAGAAATGCTGGAGGTAAGCGATGTCGTAAATCAAATGGGCCTAGATATATTTAAGGAACATTTCCCCCAAACAATATTTAAGAAACATTTCCCCCGAACAGAAACTAATACACCTTCTTCTTTTTGAATGCTCATGGCTCTTTCTCAAAATTTGAGCATATATTCAGGTACAAAACAAGCCTCAACAGATGCATTGAAAATCACCCTGTATCTTACCTGTCCACCATGGATTAAAGCTGGATGTCAACAACAGCGACTACATAAACATGGAAACTGAACAATTCAATACTGAATGAAAAGTGGGTCAAGACTGAAATTAAGATAGACATTAAAACTTTTTAGAATTGAATGAAAATGAAAACACAATATACCCAAGCTTATAAGACACAATGAAGAAAGTATCAAGAAACAAGTACATAGCACTAATTACCTACATCAAAAAAGGGGGGGGGAGAGATCCTATATTAGCAACTTAAAGCACACAAAGAGCAAAAGCTCTAGAATCTGCACTCAAGGTTCACTCAGGTATTTAAGTTTTATCCCTTCTCACATCTCTGATGTGTTTGAAGACCAGATAGTTTGGTCTTTCAATTAAGCTTAGTAGGTTAGGGGTTAAGATGTTTTTAGATCAAGATAGATGTTTTAAGTTAATAGAGATGAAATATGATAGATATTAATCTTCATTCAGAAATTTAGACCCAAGAAGATGGGAAAGATGTTTACTTCAAGTTTGCCAAATACAAATGGCCAAATCACTATGGATGTAAGATTTATATAATTCCTGATTGTCTTGTGGTTCTTCCTGCTGTATGAAGTTTATTTTACTCATGTGTAATAACATAAATGTATATGTTAAAAAAGAAACATAGTAAATTTTTTTTGAGTTAAGGAGTAGGTTCAGTCATCTAGCTTTTGTTCTGTTCTCCCTCTATGTTCCTAGATCTCCCTTTCTTTCTTTTCAGCTCCCATCTCCTTGCCTACATACGTAAGACAAAGGTAGAGAGAGACGTTCCTGCATTTCCCCTAATTTTTTCTCTGTATAAGACCAATAATGACTTATGACCACCTCCCGATGAGAATAAGCATTTGTAGATCAAGCGAGCAAACAGCAACCTATACAATCCCCTCTTTGAGGGAATGGGGCATCGTTCTCTTAAGGTTTCTTCAGGTTCAATTGGGGCACATAATACCTTGGAGTGGGCCCCCCAAAATTGGAGGGAATGGTTAAGCCATCTAGTGATTGCATTTGTGATTCAGTTTGTAAATGTTGAGAGATTCTGGGCTTAGTAGGAGATTGAAATGGTGGTCCAAATTGGATCAGAAGTTTTCTACAATGTTGTCCAGGAAGCTGTCCAACTCTATTGAGTAAAAGCAACAGAATCATCTGGGGCTGGAACTAGGAGAATGCAGGATGTCAGTGTCCATCATACTGGGAGGAATGATTCCTGTCAGGTGTGATCCAGCTGGTTAATTTGTTCTGAAAACATAATTTCTCACAAGCATTATACAGCTCTAACATTATAATTGTATGAGGTGTGTGGGATGCACAGAACAATTAAAGCTAGTTTTCTGGTCATTGTATGGGTCGACATAAGGCACTTGCAAATCTTCCTTCTTGCTTTACTAGTAGTGGCCTCTAATAGTAAGTCACAGAGAATCTGTGGTCCACCTGAGGCCTCTCTAAGCCTTTACATTTATATCTCTGCCAGTCTCAGAACTATTCCCATGTAGTGGGATTAGGAATATAAATTATCTGCTTGTTCTGTAGTTTGAGTTCTTTACATCTCAATTGTGGCCTCCTCTCATATCCCCTCCCAATCTCACCCCTCCCTCATCTATCCCTGATCCCATCCCCTCTCTCATCCCCTTTCCCTCCATCCCCTAGTCCTTAGATAGAAGAGCTCTCCTCCCCTAACATCTGGCCACACTCTGCCAAGTCAGGATAAACAAGTCCTCAATAGTTCCTGCTCTGCAAATAATTCTGGCAGAGATATTAGGCCAGAAAGCTGAAGATGAGGCTCCAACATTATAAAGTGTATTGAGTGACTGGTCAGGCAGTAAACTGTCTTAAGTCAATTTGTACAATTTGGAAGCTGCTAACCACACTGCTGGTTCACTTGGGAATTTAAGTTTTATTCCTTCTCAAGTCTCTGAGGGGCATTGAAGACACGATAGTATAGTTTTACAACCAAGCTTAGTTGGTTAGAGGACAAGATCGTTTTAGATCAAGATAAAGAAGTTAAGCTATTAGAGTTAAGATAGGATAGATATTGAATCTCATTTGGAAATTTAGATCCAACAAGACAGGAAAAACACTTACTTCAAATGAGACGAACGCAGATGGCCAAGTCACTCTGAATGTAACATGTATAGAACTCATTATTCTCATGATTGTCACATGGTTCTCCCTGCTGTATGTAGTTTGTTTTATACATGTGTCACAAAATAAAAGTATTTTTAAAAAATCAACAGTTCTCCTTTATACAAGCAATTAATGGGCTGAGAAAGAAGTTAAGGAAACTATATCCTTCACAATAGCCAAAAATAATATAAATTATCTTGGTGTAACTCTAACAAAACAAGTGAAAGACTTGTGTGACAAGAACTTCAAGACATTGTAGAACATATCAGAAGATGGAAAGATTCCACCATGCTCATGGATTGGTAGGATTAACATAGTAAAAATGAACATTTTACCAAAAGCAACAGATTCAATGCAATTCTCATCAAAATGCCAAGACTATTCTTTACAAACCTTGAAAGAGCAATCCTCAACTTCATTTAGAAAAATAAAAAACCCAAGATAGCTAAAATAATTCTGGACATCATCCCTGATCTCAAGAAGTACTACAGAGCAGTAATAATTTAAAAAACATGATATTGGCATAAAAACAGACAGGCTGATCAATGAAATTTAATTGAAGACCCAGAAATAAACCCATACACCTACAGACACCTGTTTTTTCACAAAGAAGCCAAAAATATACAAAAGAACAAAAAAAGGACTTTCAATAAATGTTGCTGGTCTAATTGGACTCCTGCATGTAGAAGAATGTAAATAGATCAATATTTATCATCCTGCACAAAACTCAAATCCAGGTGGATCAAAGACCTCAACATAAAACCAGATACACTAAATATGATAGAAGAAAAAGTGAGGAATAGCCTTGAACACATTGGCACAGCAGACAACTTCCTGAACAGAATGCCAATAGCTCAGACGCTAAGATCAACAATTAATAAATGGGGCCTCATGAAACCGAGAAGCTTCTGCATGGCAAAGGACATTGACAATAAGACAAAACAAAAGCCTCAGAATGGGAAAAGATCTTCAGCAACCCTACATACAATAAAGGGTTAATATGCAAAATATGTAAAGAACTCAAGAAGTTAAACACCAACAAAACAAATAACCCAATTAAAAATGAAATACAGAGATAAACAGAATTCTCAACAGAGGGATCTTTAATGGCTGAGAAGCACTTAACAAAATGTCAATGTCCTGAGTCATCAGAGAACTGCACATCAAAACGACTCTAAGATTACATCTGACATCCATCAGAATGGCTTAGATCAAAAACTTAAGAGACAGCACATGCTGGTGAGGGTGTGGAGAAAGGGGACAACCATTGGGGAAATCAAACTGGAGGTTAGCATTAGATCTACCTCAAGATTCAGCTATACCACTCCTAGGCATATACCCAAAAGATGCTCCACCATACAACAAGGACACTTGCTCAACTATGTTCATAGCAGCTTTATTCATGATAGCCAGGAACTAGAAATAACCTAAATGTCTATCAGATGAAGAATAAAGAAACTGTGGTACCTTTTCACAATGGAATACTACTTGGCTATTAAAAACAACAACATCATACAATTTGTAGGCAAATGGATGGAACTTGAAAAGATTATCCTAAGTGAGGTAACCCAGACCCAGAAACACATTTATGGTATGTACTCACTTATAAGTGGAGACTAGCATTCATGTACAGGATAACCATGTTACAATCCACAGATCCAAAGAAGCCACGGAGGGCCCAAGGGAGGGTGCTTAAATATTATTAAAAAGAGGACATAAAATACATATCTGAAGTAGATGGATGGAGGGAGCTGGATGGGAGGGGGTGTAGGAAGGATAATGGGGGTGGGGACCATGTGTGGGGAGAGGGCAAGAACTAAAGAGAGAATAGAAATTGGTGTCTGTGTCTTTATTGATTATGAAATCATGTTAGATAATATCTCCATAAAAAGATAATATCTCCATAATAAATATAAGCCTAATAATATTTATTGGGCCATATCTTTCTCTTTTTTTCATTTTATTGTTTTATTCATATTACATCTCGATTGTTAGCCTTTCCCCTGTTTCCTCCCATTCTTCCCTCCCTTCCCTTCCCCCATTCTCCCCTCCCCTATGTCTGTGATTGAGGGAGACCTCCTCCCCCTATATACACTCTTAGAATATTGAGTCTCTTCTTGGTAACTTGCTATCCTTCCTCTGAGTGCTGCCAGGCCTCCCCATCCAGGCGACATGGTCAGAAAAGGGGCACCAGGGTTTGTGTGAGAGTCATATCTGACTCTCCACTCAACGGTGGAGAATATCATGTTCTTTGGCTAGGTCTTGGTAGGGGTTCGAAGCTTACTGTCTATATTCTCCTTGGCTGGTGCCTTAGTTTGAGGAGGACCCCAGGACCCAGATCTGCCTGTCATAAAGTTCTTCTTGTAGGTTTCCAGAACCCTGTGTGTCCTACTATTTCCCTATTCTTCCATGCTACTCTTACCTAAAGTCTCAATAGGATATCCTCTCCTCTGACCCACTTTCTTTGTAAGTAAAGTTTTTAACGGTACATATCCCTTGGACTAGTGTTTTGCTATAAGTGAGTATATACCGTTTGTCTCTTTTTGCTTCTGGGTGAACTCACTCATTATGATAATTTCTAGATCAATCCATTTGTCCACAAATTTTGGGAATTCCTTGTTTTTAATAGCTGAGTAGGGGTTCCAAGATGGCAGCGAGCAGTGTGGACTGTGTTTGGAGGCTCCAGTGAACAATTCAGGGAATTGCACAGATTTCTGAGCCAGGAACACCAAAGTCCCCACACCACGGCAGCGGGAGTGCCCCATGGTTCGGAGGGACCAGGGTGCGGAGAAACTGCGTGTCTCTGCACACAGGAGGAGTGCAGATTTGCTCAGATCAGAGCAGCAGCAGCAGAGGCAGCAGCACCAGCGCCACCAGCGGCGGGGGCTGAGGTTTGCAGCTCTTAGCTTTCTGGTGGAGGCGATTGGTGTGGTGGCCGGTGGGAGTTGCTGTGGGAAGGGGGACTCTGGGCAGGATTTGGGTCTCGTGGTGCCTTCGGACCCAGACTGGACTCGGCGGACAGTTCGGCCCCAGAGTCTGGGTTCTGGCTCAGTCCAGCAAGCAATTCGGCCCGAGGCACTAACTCAGCGCAGCCGCAGCTCCCCTGCTATGGCGCAGGCTGGCCGGAGCGCTCAGTTCGACCCTAGGCACAACCTCAGCTCAGCGGCAGCTCCCCTGCTGTGACCCAGGCTGGGTGGAGTGCTCAGCTCCACCAGAGGCCCTAAATCAGAGCAGCCGCAGTTCTCTTGCTGTGACGCAGGCTGGGCAGAGTGTTCAGTTCCACTGGCTCTAAGACTTTGCTTGGACACAGTGTGCAGTTCGAATCCAGAATTCCTGGCTGAGATTGGTGGACAGTTCGGGCCCTGAGTCAATAACTGACCACAGCATGCACTTTGGGCCAAAAGGCCCTAGCTGAGCTTGGTGCGTAGTCCCAGCCCAAAAATTCAGGCTGGACCCTGTGTGCATTTTTGGGCCCAGAATCCCTAGCTGAGCTCTGCAGACGGTTCAGGCCCTGAGAATCTAGCTGAGTTCAGCCCGTGGTTCGGGCCCAGTGTTCCTGGCTGGACTAGGCACAGGACACAGACGGCTGTGGATGTCTTGGCCTGACCCAACGCTCATTCAGAGACCCAGAACGATTGCAGGACCCACAGCACAGGGAAGCTGAAGATCACTGGCTGTGGGAGTCTAAAACAACAGGGCTAACCTCCTAACATCCACACCAGTGAAGCATTAGAGCTCCCAGCCTACGGAAATCGTGAGAAAACAAGTGAATCTATCATCAGACTCCCTCCATCCAACTCTGGAAGCTACCCAACAAAAACAAAGATGGCAAGATGTCTAAAGGACAGCGAAAAAGCAAACGCAAAAAAACCCAAAACAACATGGCATCTCCAGTTTCCAGGTAACCCAAAGAAAACAACCCAGAGAACTCAAATACAATGGAAATACAAGAAAATGACCTCAAATCCTTAGTAATGGGGATGATAATGGAGGAAACAAATAAAATTCATAATCAAATGCAGGAAGACGCAGCCAAACAGGTGAGAGACATAAAAGAAGCACATAGAGTGGAACTGGAAATATTTCAGGAAAACGCAAACAACTAGATGAAAGAAATAAATTAAACAGTTCAAGTTCTGAAGACCTATAAAGAGGCAATGGAAGAAACTCAGGAATATACAAAAAATCAGATGAAAAAAATCAAAAAGTCAGTTCAAGATCTGAAAATGAAAAGGGATTCAATGATAAACACACAAACAGAAGAAAAACAAGAATGTGAGACCTCAGAGAAGAAGGTGAGCAACACAGAGGTGAGCTTTTCTAACAGAATCCAAGAGATGGAAGAATGAATCTCAGGTCTAGAAGATACAATCACAGATCTTGAAGCAACCATTAAAGAAAATGCCAAATCTGGAAAACTCCTGACACAAAACACCCAAGAAATTAAGGACACCATGAAAAGAAGAAATCTGAGGATAATAGGCATTGAAGAAAGAGAAGATATCAGACTCCAAGGCCCAGAAACTATTCTCAACAAAATCACAGAAGAAAATTTCCCCAATCTAAAGAAAGAGATGTCTATAAACATACAAGAGGCCTAAACAACACCAAATAGAATTGACCAGAAAAAAAATTGCCCGTCACATAATAATCAAAACACAAAACATATAGAACAAAGAAAAAATATTAAAAGCTGCAAAGGAAAAGGGCCAAATAACATTTAATGGCAAACCTACCAGAATTACACCCGACTTCTCAGCAGAGACCGTAAAAGCCAGAAGGACCTGGACAGAGATCCTGCAAACCCTAAGAGACCACAGATGCCAGGCCAGACTACTTTACCCAGCAAAATTATCAATAACCATTGATGGAGAAAACAAAATATTCCATGACAAAGACAAAATCAAACAGTACCTAACCATAAAACCAGCTTTACAGAAGGTACTAGAAGGAAAACTCTATCCCAAAGGGTCAAGCTACAACCAAAACTACTCAGGAAATAGATAACTATCCCATGGCAAAAACACAACTACACAAACGCTCGACTGGAAACAACATCAAAATTAAGACTCTTAACAGTCACTGGTCATTAATATCTCTCAACATCAACGGTCTCAATTCTCCAATAAACAGACACAGACTAACTGAATGGGTGCATAAACAAGATCCAACATCTTCTGCATTCAAGAAACACATCTCACCCATAATGATAGGCATTACCTCAGGGTAAAAGGTTGGAAAAAATATTCAAAGCGAATAGTCACACGAAGCAAGCAGGTGTAGCCATTTTAGTGTCAAACAAAATAGACGTTCAACCAAAATTAATCAAAAGGGATGAGGAAGGACACTTCATACTCATCAAAGGTAAAGTCAACCAAGATGACATCACAATTCTGAACATCTATGCTCCCAATACAAGGCCACCCACATTTGTAAAAGATCTCCTAAAAAAGCTTAAACCACACATCGATCCCCACACAATAATAGTGGGAGACTTCAACACCCCACTCTCACTGAAGGATAAGTCATTGAAACAGAAACTAAGCCGAGAAATAACATCATTAACCAATGCCATGGGTCAAATGAATCAAACAGATATCTATATAACCTTTCACCCAAACAAGAAAGAATATACCTTCTTCTCTGCACCCCATGGAACCTTCTCCAAAATTTATGACAATGTAGGTCACAAAGCAAGCATCAATAGATACAAAAGAATTGAAATAATACCCTTTATTCTATCAGATCACCATGCTCTTAGGCTGCAATTCAACAACAACAGAAATAACAAAAAGCCTACATGTGCGTGGAAACTAAACAACGCTTTGCTAAATGACACCTGGGTCAGGGAATAAATAAAGAAAGAAATCAAGGAGTTTCTGAAATTCAATGAACATGAAGGAACAACATACCCAACTTTGTGGGATACATTGAAAGCAGTGCTAAAAGGAAAATTCATAGCACTAAGTGCCTTTAAAAAGAAATTGGAAACATCGCACATAAGCATCTTAATGACACAAATGGAAGCCCTAGGGAAAAAAGAAGCAGAAACACCCAAGAGGAGTAGATATCTGGAAATAATCAAACTCAGGGCTGAAATTAACAAATTAGAAACTAAGAAAACAGTCCAAAGAATCAACAAAACCAAGAGCTGTTTCTTTGAGAAAATCAACAAGATAGACAGACCATTAGCCAAACTAACTAAAAGGCAAAGAGACAGAATTGAAATCAACAAAATCAGAAATGAGAAGGGAGACATAACAACAGACACTGAAGAAATACAAAGAATCATAAGATCCTACTTTGAAGGCATATACACCACAAAATTTGAAAATCTACGGGAAATGGACAATTTTCTTGATCAATTTCATTTGCCAAACTTGAGTGAAGAACAGATAAACAAGATGAATAGTCCCATTTCCCCTACAGAAATAGAAGCAATCATCGATAGTCTCCCAACCAAAAAAGGCCCAGAGCCAGATGGTTTCAGTGCAGAATTCTACCAGACCTTCAAGGGCGAGCTAATACTGATACTCTTCAAGCTACTCCAAAAGATAGAAATGGATGGAATATTACCAAATTCATTCTATGAGGCCATAGTCTCATTGATACCGAAAATCACAAAGACTCAACAAAGAAAGAGAATTTCAGACCAATTTCTCTTATGAACATCGATGCAAAAATACTAAATAAAATATCTGCAAAACGAATACAAGAACACATCAAAGATATCATTCATCATGACCAAGTAGGCTTCATTCCAGGCATGCAGGGATGGTTTAATATACAGAAATCCATCAATATAATCCACCATATAAACAAATTGAAAATAAAAAACCACATGATCATCTCTTTAGATGCAGAGAAAGCATTTGATAAAACCCAACACCCATTCATGTTTAAAGTTTTAGAGAGATCGGGGGTACAAGGCACTTTCCTCAACATAATAAAGGCTATATACAGCAAGCCAATAGCCAAAATCAAAGTAAATGGTGAGATACTCAAGGAAATTCCTCTCAAATCGGGAACAAGGCAAGGCTGCCCACTCTCTCCATATCTCTTCAATATAGTACTCGAAGTTCTAGCCAGAGCAATAAGACAACAAAAGGAGATCAAGGGTATGCAAATGGGAAAGGAGGAAGTCAAATTATCCCTATTTGCGGATGATATGATAGTGTACATAGTGACCCTCAAAATTCCACCAGAGAACTCCTAAAGCTGATAAACACCTTCAGCAAATTGGCTGGATACAAAATTAACTCAAAAAAGTCTGTAGCCTTCCTATACACAAATGACAAGCTTGCAGAGGAAGAAATTAGGAAAACCACACCCTTCACATTAGCCACAAGCAATATAAAATATCTAGGAGTTACTCTAACTAAGCAAGTGAAGGACTTGTTTGAAAAAAATTTCAAAACTCAGAAGAAAGAGATTGAAGATGACCTGAGAAGATGGAATGATCTTCCTTGCTCATGGATTGGGAGAATTAACATAGTAAAAATGGCCATCCTGCCAAAAGCAATCTACAGATTCAATGCAATCCCTATCAAAATACCTCCACAATTTTTTAAAGACATTGAAAGTTCAATTCTGAACTTCATATGGAAAAACAAAAAACCCAGAATAGCTAAAATAATCTTGTACAATAAAAGGTGCTCTGGAGGAATCTCCATACCTGATCTCAAACTGTACTATAAAACAATAGTAATTAAAACAATACAGCATGATACTGACACAGCAACAGGCTGGTTGATCAGTGGAATTGAATCGAAGACCCAGATATGAATCCACAGACATATGGTCACTTGATTTTTGACAAAGAAGCCAAATCCATTCAATGGAAAAAGGATAGCATCTTTAACAAATGGTGCTGGTCTAACCGGAGGTCTATGTGCAAAAAAAAAAAAAAATGCAACTGGACCCATATTTGTCACCTTGCACAAAACTCAAATCCAAGTGGTTTAAAGACCTCAACATAAAACCAGAGAAACTAAGTCACTTAGAAGAAAACGTGGGGAAGAGGCTGGAACATATTGGCACAGGAGACAACTTCCTGAACAGAACACCAATGGCCCAGGCCTTAATGGTAACCATTAATAAATGGGACCTCATGAGGCTGAGAAGCTACTGTAAGGCAGGAGACACTGTCAAGAGAACAAAGCGACAGCCTACAGACTGGGAAAAGATCTTCACCAACCCTACATCTGACAAGGGTCCAATATCCAAAATATATAAAGAACTCAAGAAATTAAACACCACCAAACCAAATAACCCAATCGAGAAATGGGGCTTGGAACTAAACAGAGAATTCTCAACAGAGGAATATCAAATGGCTGAGAAACACTTAAAGAAATGCTCAACCTCCATAGTCATCAGGGAAATGCAAATCAAAACAACTCTGAGATTCCATCTTACACCCATCAGAATGGCTAAGATCAAAAATTCAAGTGACACCACATGCTGGAGAGGATGTGGGGAGAGAGGAACACTCCTTCATTGCTGGTGGGAATGCAAACTAGTACAGCCACTTTGGAAATCTATCTGGTGCTATCTCAGAAAAATGGGAATAGGGCTTCCTCAAGACCCAGCTATTCCACTCCTTGGAATATACCCAGAAGATGCTCCAGCACACAACAAGAAAATTTGCTCAACCATGTTCATAGCAGCCTTATTCATAATAGCCAGATCATGGAAACAGCCTAAGTGTCCCTCAGTAGAAGAGTGGATAAAGAAATTGTGGTACATATACACCATGGAATACTACTCAGCTATTAAAAACAAGGAATTCCCGAAATTTGTGGATAAATGGATTGAGCTAGAAATGATCATAATGAGTGAGTTAACCCAGAAGCAGAAAGAATCAAATGGTATATACTCACTTATATCTGCATCCTAGCCCAAGGGGCATGTCCCACGAAAGCCTTCACTTACCAGGAAACTGGGACAGAGGGGAGGACATCCTATTGGGACTTTAAATGAGAGAAGCATGGGAGAATAGCAAAGTAGAAGGATCCAGAGGGTCCTAGAAACCTACAAGTAGAACATTATGATAGGCAGATTTGGGCCCAGGGGTCCCGCTCAAACTAAGGCACCAGCCAAGGACAATACAGTTGGTAAACTTTAAACCCCTACCCAGATCTAGCCAATGGACAGAACATTCTCCACAGTTTAGTGGAGAGTGGGATATGACTTTCTCATGTACTCTGGTGCCTCACATTTGACCATGTCCCCTGGAGGGGGAGACCTGGTGGCACTCAGAGGAAGGGCAGCAGATTGCCAAGAAGAGACTTGATACCCTATGAGCATATACAGGGGGAGGTAATCCCCCTCAGGAACAATCGTAGGGGAGGGGAATAATGGGAAAATGGGAGGGAGGGAAGAATGGGAGGATACAAGGGATGGGATAACCATTGAGATGTAACAAGAATAAATTAATAAAAAAATTTTTTAAAAAGAAAATAGGGGTATTGTTATACCATGAAATATTTTCAGGTGTTAAAAAACATGAAATCTGCACCTGAAAATTAAATGTCATCCTCATTCAAATGCTTTACTCTACAATTGTGAACTGGTTGCATGATAAACTCTTGCAACAGTGTCACAAAACTTTTGGCAGTAACCAACCACTATCTAAGTGGATGTCAGATCTACTCTATAAAATGGAACCCTTTCCTGACACTGCTCATATGGCCAAGAACCTGAGACCAAATATGCCGTGGACCAAGGAGAACACCAAACACTGCAGCTATGCTAAAGGTAAGAAGCAACAAAATGACCCCTAAGGACAGCTTTCTATTCTCACAGAGCAGCGTCTCACCCAGCCATCATCAGATAAGCTGCCTCCTTCAGTACATGGGAACAAATACAGAAACCCACAACTGGGCAATGTGCAAGTAGTGATAGACCTTGGAACTCTCCGGGAAAATTAATTCTCAGCGACAGAGTATCACTAGGTATTTATACCCCACTTACTGGTAGGCCCCATGGCCATCAGTAGATGGAGGAAAAGCTCAATAGTATTTTAGTAGACTCTATCTCTCATATTTCTTTTTTTGGATATTTATTCTCTTACTGGCCACGTAATTGCACATTATGTTCTCTTTTTTTGCTGTTTGTTTGTTTTCTAAAGACAGAGAGGAAGAAAGAACATGGAATTGAATGAATAAGGAATATCTATGAAGAGTTTGGGGAAGAGAAACCACAATCAGAATATATTATATGGGAAAATATTTTTCAATTAAAATTGCACTTAAATAAATTTATGTAGATTTTCTTTATACAGGCTTGATGACTGTAAAACATTGAATATGTTTTTACCTTTAAAATTTGTTGAGATTATAATTTGATTTTAATTTTTATGCTGCCCCCTTCTCCCTTGAAACACTATCATACAACCCTCCCTTATGCTCCTCTAAATTCATGGCTGCTTTTTATTTAATAATTATCATTGAGTTCACATACGTATATGTATATTTATTTATATCCCTAAATATAACTTGTTCTTTTTTATAATAGTACCTTTATATGTCATCTTAGGGCTGAATGAATATCTTATGTGCTCAAAAATATAGCAAACAACAAAAGTTCTGAAGAAACATTAATTCATCACAATATACTGAAAGGCTTGAATGTGGGAAGAGGAAGTAGAAGCACAGACATACAACATAGATAGAATAAACCCAGTGCACATTTTAAAAATTAACATGAAGTCCTATCAGTAGAATACAGAGGAAAGGCCTTCCACACAGGGTATGAAAACACCAAAGACATTCTAAGACATGAATACAGAGGGTTGGTGGAGGGAGGTGTAGAGGAGGAACTACCCATTGTGTGTGACTTCCCTGACCACTGTCCCATACACCAGTCTACAGGGAGCTTGTAACATGAAGCCATGAATGCCATTTAATTGATCCTAAGAGCTTTCTCCTTGAGTTTCTCTCCCAGGAGGCACCAGGACAAGAACCTGCCCTGATCTTAGAAATCGCAGGTATTTCTGAAGGTCAGTGACCTCTACACAAAGGAAGACAGAGCTTCAGAGGGACACTAAAGACTTGATGGTTGCAGGAAAGGAGAGTCTGTGGACAGCACAGTATGAACTTTTCTGAAATTCATCTGTGGCCTGAACTCACTGTAACAGGGGAAGGTGAGTGAAAAAAAAATTTCCACCACTTACATGTAGTCATGACTCTTCTAACTAGTGATGGAACTCCAAAGCAAAATCTTACTATAAAAGTGACATTTGTAATCAGATGTCTGTGTAGAGGGACATTACTTCATGTTTTCAATAAGTCTTGAGTTTGATGAATAGTGCCAGGTCAAAGGACAGAAGATGATATTAAGATTTAGCCTCACACTCCACTGTATAAACAGCTGAATGTCTAGTTCCTAATCACAATCAGCAAGTTTAATATTGTCTGATTTTTTTTTGCTTTATGTTCATAAGCGGACTTATTCATTCCTCACCCACAGTACTCACATGAATTTTGAAATGAAACCAACAGATTTAGATGAATCAGATAGATAGATAGATAGATAGATAGATAGATAGATAGATAGATAGATAGATAGATAGACAGACAGACAGACAGGCAGACAGACAGACAGACAGGCAGACAGAGGTTGAACACTATTTTGTCATACCATAGCATCCAAAGAAGGTGGTGAAAATGTGATTGAAGAGAATCTCTTACCCTATAGTTCAGAGTCCACTGTTGAGGTACAGAAAATGACCTTCACCATCTATAAAGTTAAAACAACAGCCCAGCCCTGATGATGTTAGCCTTTCCCTGTCTGCTGCAGATTAGGTAGAGCTGGCATGACTGAGACTCACCTAAAGAAACAATTACAGCTGCTTAAATGAAGAAAAAAGAAAAATGGCCAAATAAAGAGGAAAGGGCTATGTTAATAGGGCTGTAGGTATAGTCGTTTCCTCTTCTTTTGCTGCCAGACGATGGGATCTGCAGACACTCCAGTTCATGACCATGATGAGGGTCTTCAGCATCTTTGATCATGGTTGAGGCTCAGCTTCTGAAGGTTTTCAAGTCAGCCTTGCTGAGATCTTGCTTACATGTAGTCATGATAGGCTGTTTTAAATTTCTTTTCCAGACTCCACACTTAGATGTTCAATTCCACCATGTTCACTTAGGAAGACATGTACATACCAGCAATCAAAACTAAATTCACGAAAGATCTGAATGGAATTATGGACAAAGGGCTCAAGTATATGCAGCTCATTTGACTGCTTAATGGTACCTATGGATGAGCAGTTGGAAAACGTATTAATTGTTTCCCTCTGTATAGCAATATCACATCAGAGTAAGATAATATTGTTTGCTAGACCCTTAGGAATGACAGGCATCAAAATACTGCTTGATTAACATAGTATGTATGAAAAGAATACTTACTGACTTGAGGTTTTCCCAAAGTGTCGTTCTACTCTCTGTCGTAAATTAAAAATATCCCAGAAAATGTGCATTGGTTCATTGGTGATAAGACTATATGGCATGCAAGCAAAATGGCAGTCATTTACCACCAAAGTGAGTTAATAGAAACCTGTCCTTTCCATAGTTTTCCTGTATGATAGTACAAATACTGATGCATCTCCATGGTACTGTCCAGGGGATGCCTCATTTGATCCTGAGAAGAAGCAGCAACTGCTACATTTTTTCATCATTCTTATTTAATAATCTCCTTCCCATCTTTTAAAAATTATATTTCATCTCCCCTTCAACCTCCACATGTTGCCTTACTAGACGCTGTTTTCTATGAGTATTTCAAAGGAAGCATGCATTTCTAAAGCTTAAATGGCAGTATCTATGTGTGAGAGGAAGCACGTGATGTTTGTCTTTCTGTGTCTGGGTTTACTTTACCCAGGATGATTGCTTCCAGTTCCACACATTTTCCTAAAAACTGTATAATATTCTTTTTCTTAATAGATGAGTAATGTTCCATTTTGTACATAACACAAGTTCACTACCTATTCTTAATATGATGGACATTTATATTGTTTCCATTTCTGACTCTTGTTTATAGAGTACCAATTAAAATGGAAGAACAAGTGTGTATACACACACACGCACACACACATATATATATATTCCTTTGGGTTTATGCCTAAGGGTGGTATGTTGAAGCATGTACTATATCTATTTCCAGCTTTTTGATGACCCTCCATGCTGATTTCTATGGTAATTATATCAGTCTGGACTCCTACTAGCAGTCAATAATTACTCCCTTTCCCCACATCTTTGCCAGCATTTCCTGTAATGTTTTTATTGGCCATTCTGACTGGAGTAAAATTTATTCTCAGAGTTTTAAGTTGCATTTCTTTGATGACTTACCATTTGAAAATTGAAAGTTGAACATTTAAGTTCTTTCATCTATTTGTGTTTCAACTTTTGAAACTTCTCTGTTTAGTTTCACTTCCTAGGTGAGTTCAGTTGTTTGTTTTCTTGTTTAAAGTTTTAAATTATTTGCTTACTTTATATATTGACCCTTTGTGAGATGTCTAAATGGTAAAGGTTTTAGGCCATTCTGTAGGATATCTCTTAACTCGGCAATAGTGTTCTTTGCTGTACTCAAGCATTGCATTTGCAAGTAGGCCTATCTGTCAACTACTAATCTCAATGCCTATACTACCATGGATCTGTTCAAAAGTCCTTTCCAGTGGCAATGAGTTCAAGCATATTCCCTACTTTCTCTTCTGTCATTTTCAGGATGTTGAATCTTAGGTTGAAGACTTGATCCACTTGGAGTTGACTTTTGTAAAGATGAGCAATAAAAGTCTAGTATAATTCTTCTATGTATAATCATCCAGTTTGATCACAACCATTAGCTTTAAAAAATGTTATGCTTTTCTAGAGTGTGCATATTTTACTCCTGTGTAAGAAATCCTGAAGGAACCAATAGAAAAAGCTAATGGAGGAAGTCAGATGACTCTTCCTTGACATGCTATAGAGTATGATTTGCTTAAAGACTAAAGAGAGACATTGTGAATTAGGAGTAGGTGCCAAAGACCAGTGATCTAAAGGTGCACACTCTGTCCTCCTTGAGCGATGGAGGAGGAAACTGGAAATGTTGGAAATGAAAAGAAACTCGAAATTATGAAAGAGTTGGAGACATTGGACATTAGTGGGAGTGGTGAAAAGGATACACTTGCAAACTTTGAGGATAAGTTGGATGAAAGAAGTGAAAAAATGCAGAAGAGAATTGGAACATGGAACAGGAAGCTAGATCTTCCATGGGCATATGATAAAGTTAAGAAAAGGAGTCATAGATATGGAGCTGTGTTCTATAAAATAAGCATCTCAACATACTGGGGAGGTAATGATCAATTTCTGTGCATGACACTGAAATCACACAGGAACATGTGTAGACCATGGCAATGATTTCACTTCTGAATGTGTTGACTTTGGTGTCTTGTGGTTTATTAAAACAGAAAAGGCATGGAAGTATATTCTGTCTGCAGGCAGAGGTTTTGAGATATGCTGTCTATGGTGATAGATTTGAAGTGGGTTGGAATCAGGACAGTTTCATCCACAGGAGAAGTCACAAAGCACAGTTAAGTTAAATCAGAAGATACATGTCTACATAGCCATGTAGAATTATAAACTATAATGTTTTGATAGATAGAAGATACCCTACTCTAAATATCAGAAAAAGCAAAGGGCCTTAGAACCCAGTAGGTCAGGTGTGAAAGAAGATGTAAGAGTCCATCTCAGTGTATTGAAAAGTTGGCATATTTGTGGAGGAGGGGGGAGTACTGTCTTTCCATGACTGTCAACACAGCACAGTGCTTTCAGGTGACAGAGATGTAAAGTGCAGGCAGGTATTGAGTGAGGGATGCTTCAGTCAATGCACATGTTCAAGAAGAGGAGGGTGGAACAGATGACCTTGACCCAAATCTACAGGGAGAAATTTCTTGGTGAAAAATCAGAAGTAAATAAAATACCAAATGGTGTGGAAAGAAATAAGGGACAAGATGTCTATCTGATAAAAAATATATATTCATTCTTTCATTTATGACAGCAGAGAATTTTGAGATGATGGCATTCCAAAATCAGAGTTTGGAGTGGTAACCTAGTAGTCTCTCAGAAGACAACAGACATCTCTGTAAACTGAATACTCCTCACAAGGATGGCCAGTCCCAATGAGACAGTAGTGACAGAGTTTGTGCTACAAGGCTTTTCAGAGCACCCCAGCCTAAGACTGTTCCTAATGGGCTGCTTCCTGTCCCTCTACACAATGGCTATAACAGGCAACATTGTGATCATTGCTTTGGTCACCTCCAGCACTGGGCTCCACAGTCCCATGTACTTTTTCCTCTGTAATCTGGCCACCATGGATATTATCTGCACCTCCTCTGTGCTGCCCAAGGCGCTGGTTGGCCTAGTCTCTGAGGAAAACACCATCTCCTTCAAGGGATGCATGGCCCAGCTCTTCTTCCTTGTCTGGTCTGGATCCTCTGAGCTGCTGCTGCTCACAGTCATGGCCTATGACCGCTATGTGGCCATCTGCTGTCCCCTACATTACAGCTCTAGGATGAGCCCACAGCTGTGTGGGGCCCTGGCCATGGGTGTGTGGTCCATCTGTGCACTGAATGCATCTATCAACACTGGCCTGATGACACGACTGTCATTCTGTGGTCCCAAGGTCATCACCCACTTCTTCTGTGAGATCCCCCCTCTCCTTCTGCTCTCCTGTAGCCCCACATATGTAAATAGCATTATGACTCTTGTGGCAGATGCCTTTTATGGAGGCATCAACTTCGCGCTCACCTTGCTATCCTATGGCTGCATCATCGCCAGCATCCTGCGCATGCGCTCTGCTGAGGGCAAGAGGAAGGCTTTTTCTACCTGCTCATCCCACCTCATCGTGGTGTCTGTGTACTACTCGTCTGTGTTCTGTGCCTATATCAGTCCTGCTTCTAGCTACAGCCCAGAAAGAAGCAAAGTGACTTCGGTGCTCTACTCGGTCCTCAGCCCAACCCTAAACCCCCTCATCTATACACTGAGGAACAAGGATGTCAAGGTGGCCCTGGGCAGGCTCTTGCCCTCTTTATCACATTAAGTGGTGATGTGCAGGCTGTTCTCCAGGGCTGGGCTGTTTCTCTACATGCTTCCCTGAGAGCAGCCTCATGGAGCGGGGGTGTGGCTACTGTTGCCTTAGAAAGCCTTTCCTGATGCAAAGACTGGACAATGGCACTTGTAACTTCTTAGAGACAATGTAAATAAAAACACCAGCTTTATCTCCTGACAAACACAAACCATTTCAAAATAACATTTATCTAAAAACAGTTCCTAGAATGGAAGATCTTCAGTGGGTGACAATTGTGATAATAAAAAATCGTAGTCTCTTTATCTCGTGCCACCCTATGAACACTACAGGCTCTTGTTTAAGAGCTACAACTAATGAATCTAAACTTCATAAGGAAACTTGAGGGGCCAGCATGGCCACAGTATCTTGGTAAGAAAAGGGTTGGGCGACTCAGCATTGCAACTTCACAGCTTCCTACTGAGCTGTGGAAATTGAGGCTCCTGGGGCTGTCGTGAAGACGGAGGCACACGGTGGAACAACGATAAAGTTTAAGTTTCGACAATCGACTCACATATGTGATTTCAGCCTCCTTATGACAATGATGACACTCAAGCTCATGGGAAAGATTATTTCCAACAAAAAGTTTGGGGAAACTGGATACATATCTGCACAGCGAATGGAATTCAGCAAGAATGGATCATAGGAAAACAGACAGTAGACACACACACAAGGAGTCCATTTTGTGTGGACCAACCAGTCCTAGCTAAATTATTCACACTCTCTGAAGACAGAAAAGAATAGGTATAGCCAAGGAAGAGGAAGTTCATTGGTAACCCCTGGTAAGATACTCATGAAAAGAAAACCCAGTGGATGAAGGACAGTGTCTGCAGAAAATGCTGCTGAAATGACACTATATTTTTTTCTGACTAAACACATTCTTCATTAACTTGCTTTCTTATTCGTCCTAAGTGCTGTACTACACAAGACTTGTTGTGCAACTCATATATGGTGCAGTAATTAGTTCTTCATCCTTGTGACCAAAACACCTTTTCAAAACATTCATTTTGTCTCATAGTTCTGGAAGCTTCAGTCCATGGCCACCTGACCATTTGTTTTGGCCTGTTGTGAGGCAGGACTTCACGGCAGTGGGCTTGTGTGGTGGAGAAGGCTCCGCCCATTATGGTTGCCCAGAACACATATAAGAGGAGCACTTGCACTCAACTCACTTTCTCCTTTCCCCTCCCCGCTAGCCCATGCTTTCTACTCCCCGGTCCCCGGGATGGTGCTGCCTACATGGAGAGTGGATCCCCAGCTTCAGTCAGTCATTTCTCACCTGCATGGAGAGAGGTGTCCCTCAGTGATCTCCTAGGTGATTCTGGATTCCACTACGGTGACAATAAAGAGTAACATGTGGAACTGTTTCACCTGTTAGCCTCCTTCCCACTGTTTCCCTTGCCTTTAAGTCATGTTTTGTCCCATTTCTTCTTTTATTAGTCTTATGACTGATATTTAAGCTATAGAACAACTGATAATCATCCAAACATTAACTATATAAAACTATACATGCATGCTCTTATACGTACATTATTTGGGAATTCTTATCATGGTGGTATGATGGCTAAAGAAGCTCCAGTTTTTTTAGACTTCTTCTTGGTAGCTAATAGCTGTTTGTCTCTGACCCAAGATACTGGAAGATAAATTCCTAATAACTTTGACACCTTGACCCTGACCCAGAAATAAAAATCCATGACCATCTTCTTATCATCATGTGACTGATTCTTAAATTTAGACTTCTGTAGCCTGTTAATGCAGACAATCAAGGACTATGTTAAGGTTACCTTGGGTGCTTACTCTTGGGAGAGCTGAACAGCTCTTTGGCCTCTGTCCCTTGTCTGTGCAGATACTCAATAACTTCTTATGGGTTTAAAAGCCCTTCCATCATCAGCCTCAAGGCCCCATGTCTTTGATTCAGGGGTTGTTAGAGACCGTGACCCTGCTAACCATTTTAATAAACTTCATTAATTATAATCTGATTGAGTATGTGGGTCTTTTGCTGTGGTCTCAAAATTAATAACATTTAGAGGCCCCAGAAAGAACCTGGGAGATGGCCACAAAGTAGCAGGAGTCTGGGATATGCCTTGTGCAGGGGTAAGTCTGAGACAGACATGGAGGCCCAGAAAAGGTCAACCATGGCTGCCACAAATTAAAATGTCACCAGTCAGTGTCAACCCTTGATTGGGGCAAATACTACAATTCAGGGGCCAGAGAAAACATTCCTAGATGGAAGACAGCACATTGTAGAATTGGGGGCCCAGGAAAAACCCAGACTGTGACTACAACAAATTTACAAGTTGATTATAAAACTAAACTATCTAGTCTTCAATTCCATCATATATATACATATACATACATACATACATACATACATACATACATACATACATACATATCTCTGTACTAGGATGTTTTTTCAGCTAACAAAAACCAAGCCCCCACAAAGTGGTTCATCTTCTAGTGGATAAACATCACCTGCTATCTTACAAGTCCACTCCCCATTCCCACAATTGGGATCAAAACAAAAACATGTTTATCTCCATGACAGGGGGACACTCCTCCATTGCTAGTGGGAGTGCAAACTTGTACAACCACTTTGGAAACAATCTGGTGGTTTCTCAGAAAGTTGGAAATAGTTCTAGCTCAACACCCAGCTATACCACTTCTGGACCGATATCTGAAAGATGCTCCACCTTACAACAAGGACATTCGATCAACTATGCTCATAGCAGCATTATTTGTAATAGCCAGAATCTGGAAACAAACTAGATGTCCCTCAACTGAAGAATAGATAAAGAAACTGTGGAACACTTATTCAATGGAATAATACTCAGCTACTAATAACAAGGAAATCTTGAAATTTGCAGGCAAATGGATGGAACTAGAAATGATTATCCTGAGTGAGGAAATCCAGACCCAGAAAGACATGCATGGTATATACCCACTTATGAGTGGATATTAGTCCAAAATAGATGTCCTCTGAGAGATTCCACACAGCAGGAAATCAGGCCAAGTACTGGAACTCGAACCTGGACTCTGGGAGAAGCACTGAGAACGGTAGGGAACAGTGGGAGGATGGAAGGTCCAGGAGGGAGCAGGCACTCCACTAGGAGACCATCAAGGCCTACATATTTGGACACAATTGGGACCTGCATAAACTCATGCACCAACCAAGGACAATGCATACAGAGAACTTGTTCAGATGTAGCTGATGGACAGCCGGTTCTCTGTGAGGGGAAGAGGGAGAGGGCACTTCTGCTGAACCTCTGACATGCACTCTGGTGCCCACAATTTGTTCACTGTCCCTAGGCAAGACAGCTTTGTAGGCACATAGAAGAAGGGGATGCAGGCTATCCTGATGAGGCCTAATAGGCTGTGGCAAGACAATCAGGTAGGAGGGACCCCCATCAGAGGTCTAGGGGAAGGAAACAGGGCAGAAGGGGGAGAGAGGGTGGGAACTGGAAGATAAAAGCATGAGGATAACAATTGGGCTGTAATGTGAATAAATTATAATTAATTTTAAAAAGAAAAAATAAGTGAAAAAAATCTTAGGGTAATTCTAACCAAGCAAGTGAAAGGCTTATATGAGACTTAAAAGGCCTTCTAAGATATTGAAGAAAGAAATTGAAGAAGATATGACAAGACGGAAAGATCACTCATGTTCATGGATTAGTAAGATTAATGAAGTGAGGATGAACACCCTACCAAAAGCAATCTACAGATTCAACCCAATCCTCATAAAAAATTACAACACAGTTCTTCACTGTGAAAGGACAATATTCAGCTTCTTATGGAAACACACACACATACACACACACACACACACACAAAAGCTAACACAACCCTGAATAAGAAAAGAACTGCTGGAGATATCATCATCCCTGATCTGAAGTTGTACTACAAAAATATAGTAATAAAACAACATTGTTTTATATGTGTGTCTATGTGTGAGTATGTGTTCAGATATGACAATCAATAGAATCAAATGGAAGACAGAGATATAAATCTGCACACCTGTGGACACCTGATATTTTGTAAAGAAGCCAGAAATACACTCTGGAAAAAGGACAGCGTCTTTAACAAATGATGCTAATGAGCTGGATGGCTGCATGTAAAAGAGTGCTAGTCTTCCATTCTTATCACCCTGCACAAAAGTCAACTCCAAATGGGTCAAGTACCTTAATATCAAGCCAGATACACTAAGTCTGATAGAAAAGAAAGCAGGGAATAGTATTGTACTCATTTGTACAGGAAAAGACTTTCTGAAAAGGACACCAGTAACACAGGCTTAACAAATGGGACCTCATGAAACAAAAAGAGCTTCTATAAGACAAAGATGCCAGGTGGATTGATGTGGGGCTCTCATGAAAAAAAATGAAAAAAAAAAAAAAGATAAAGATGCCATCAATAGAACAAAATAGCAGCCAATGAATGAGAAAATATTTACATCAACTTCACACCTGACAGAGGGATAATATGCAAAATATATGAAGAAATCAAAAACTGGGCATAAAGAAAACAACTCAATTTTAAAATGAGGTACAGAACTAAACAGGGAGTTCTCAAAAGATGAGATACAAATGGCTGAGAAACCCTTAAAGAAATGTTCAACATCCTTGACTATCAGGGAAATATAAATTAAAATTACTTTGATACTTCATGTTATAACAGTCTAAGAGTAATAAAGCAGGCGAAAGTTTGTGCTGGAAAGAACATAGAGTGATGGGAACATTGATCCATTGCTGTTAAGAGTGCAAACTTGTACAAAAACTATGGAAATCAATGTGGTGTGTCCTCAGGAAGATCAAGACCTAGCTTACCATTTGGGGATATATGCCCAAAGGACCCTACATTCTGCTGCAGAGACATTTACTAATCCATGCCCATTACTGCTTTATTCAGAAATCCCATAATTTAGAGCACCACAGATACCTGAAAATGGAGGAATAGATAAAAATAGTGGTAAATTTACACAATGAAATATTTCTATGCATTAATAAGTATGAAATCATGAAATTTGAAAAAGAAAGGTAAAGGACCCACACACAGCTACAAGCCCTTCAATTTATAATGGTGAACTGATTACATGATTAAACTCTTGCAACAGTGGCACAAAACTGTTGGGAGTAACCAACCACTATCTAAGTTAATATCTACTCTATGAAATGGAACCATGCCTGGTACTGCTAGTGTGGCCAAGAACCTGAGGCTAAATAAGCCATGGACCAAGGAGAACACCAAATGCTAGAGTTCTGCTAAAGTCAAGTATTAACAAAATGGCCCCTAAGGACATTTTGCTGTACTCACAGATCAGTGTCTCGCTCAGCTATCATAAGAGAAGCTTCCTCCTGCAATACATGGCAACAAATACAGACATTCACAACTGGACAATGGGAAAACAAATAGAAATCTTGGGGTTCTCGGGGAAAATTCGTTCTCACCAATAGAGTATGACTAGGTTTATATACCCCAATTATGGGTAGGCCCCATGAACAGCAGTAAGTGGCCAAGAGAAAAATTAACTCAATATTATTTCTGTAAATTTTTCTTGGGTGTTTTTTTTTATCTTGCTGGCCTTTTGCTTGTATATTATGGTTTCTGAATTTCTGTTTTTATGGAATCTGGTTGTCTGGGGTTTTTTGTTTGTTTGTTTCTTGTTTTATTTGCCTTTTCTTTGTCTGTCTATCTTCTGAATATAGAGAGGAAGAAAGGGCGTAGAGTTGGATGGGTAGGGAAGGCATGGAGTTTGGGGAGGGGAAGCCAGGATCAGAATACACTGTGTGAAAAAAAATTTCAATTTAAAGAAAATATAATTAAATTGGTCTTGTTTAAGCCAAGCCTGGTATTGCACTTCTGTAATCCCAGCACTCAAGGAGACAAAGACAGACAGATCTATGTGATTTTGAGGCCAGCCTGGTCTACAAAGTGAGTCCAGGACAGCCATGGCTACACATAAAAACTTGTCTCTAAAAAAAAAATAAAATGGTCTTATTTTTTTTCTTTATAAAGTATCTGATGACACATAAAACTTTGAATAAAGCTTTCCTTTAAATTTTTTATAATTTTATCATCATGTTTCTGCCCATCCTTTCTATCTTATAACCATTTCATATATTCAACCCTCTTTCTTCTCCAAATCCATGGATACATTTTATTTAATAATAGTTACCTAATGCACATATGCATATTCATGTATATTACCAAATAAAACTTGTTCTGTCTGTATAATGCTAACTCTATATATATAATCTCAAGACTTTAAAATGTAGCCAACAGAATGGAAGTACTGAAGGAATATTAATTCATAACAATATATTGAAGGCTTGGATGTAGAAAGAGGAAGAGGAGCATAGGAAATAAAACATAGTAAGAACAAACTTATTGCATATATCCAATTCAGATGAAGTACCCCTAGCAGTGTACAAAGGAGTCAGTTTATACCATGGCGAGACCTTCCACACGGGGCATGAGAATACCAAGACATTCTGGGAGCTGTGCAAAGAGTGTTAAACGGGGGAGGGTGTGTGGAGAATGAGCTGCTCCTACCTATGAGAATCCCCTGGCCACCCTCTTCCACACCAGTCTGTAGGGAGCTTGGGTCAAGAAGCTAGGAGTATTCTTTAATTGATCCTAAGAGCTTTCTCCTTGAGTTTTTATCTCAAGAGGCACCAGGACAAACACCTGGCCCTGGTCTCAGAAATATCACAGGAATTTGTGAAGGTCGATTGACACTCAACACAAAGGAATACAGAGCTTCAGAAGGACAAGGCACTTGGTCCTTCCAAGAGAGGAAAGTCTGTGCTCAGCACAGTGGGCATTTTGTGGAAGTGGTGTGTCACCTCAGTTCACTGGGACTGGAGCAGGTGTCTGAAAGTTTAACTTCCACTGTGAGAATCTGCAGGCTAACAATGGAACTCTCAAGCAAAAGGTAATCCACTATAAAGGTGGCAATTGTTCCAGATTTGGGGAATCAGGACAGAGGGACAGAAACACATAATAGCCATGTTCTCAATGAGTCCTGAGTTTGATGAAGTGCTGGGTCAGAGGTCAGAAAACAGAATATTATAGAAAGATTTGATTTCCTATTACACAGACAGAAAAATGTCTATCTTTTAATCATGGTCAGAGAGTTTATTTATGTTTTTTTTTTTTTTTTTTTGCTTTATGTTCATAAAAAAGACTTATTCATTCATCATCCATAATATTCCCACTATTTTCTGAATGAAACTAACAAATTTAAATGAATTTAAGATCTATATTGGTGACTAGATAAAACTTGAATGTTGGCTTGTTGGTCTGTTGTATCTATAGATAATGGTGAGAAAAGGCCACAGGAGATATTTTCTTACCCTGTTATCCAAACCCTACTATTCTGGGGCAGAAAATGACCTTCACCTTACATGGAGTTAAAAACACCAGACAAGCCCTGCTGGTGTTAGCCTTACCCTGTCTGATGAAGATCAGAGCTGGCATAACTGGGACTCACCTAAAGAAACTATTAGCTGTCTAATATTAAGTATATAGAAAAATGCCACCAAGAGGGTGGTGCCTGTGATAACAGTGCTGGAGGCATAGATGCTTCCTCTACCAATTTTTCCTTCTCGACCATGGGATCTGCAGACACTCCAGCTCATGGCCATGGTGAGGACCCTCAGCTGCTTTGCTCCTGGCTGAGGCTCAGCTTCTGAAGGTTTTCAAGTCAGCCTGGCTGAGATCTGACTTACATGGAGCCATGAGGGGCTGTTGTGAATTTGCTCCCCCACAAACCCCCCACCTGGATCCTAGATTCTTCTGTGTCCACTTAGGCACAAGTGGTCACATTAGCAATCATAGCTAAATTCCAAAAATAGCATAATAGGATTACAGAAAAGAGGGCTCACGTAGGTGCTGCTACCTCTCTGCTTCACAGTGAGCATTGGTGAACAGTTGGGAAATGTATTAATATTTTTGCCTCTGTGCAACAGTGTCATAGCATCATAACTTCACAGTGTGCATTGGTAAACAGTTGGGAAATGTATTAATATTTTTGCCTCTGTGCAACAGTGTCATAGCATCATAACTTCACAGTGTGCATTGGTGAACAGTTGGGAAATGTATTAATATTTTTGCCTCTGTGCAACAGTGTCATAGCATCATAACTTCACAGTGTGCATTGGTAAACAGTTGGGAAATGTATTAATATTTTTGCCTCTGTGCAACAGTGTCATAGCATAGCTTGCCAAGTACAGTGTGTATGAAGAGACTCATTATTGATCTGGAGTTTTCTAGAAGTACCATTATCCTCTCTGTTATTCATGCAAAATATTCCAAAAGCAAATTTGGGCGTTTGGCTATTGGATGTGCCAGTATATGGCATGTCCTGTGTGTCCAGTCCAGGTAAGATGGCAGTCATTGTCTACCAAACTGATCCGCTACCAACAACTTTTCTCTGTAGTTCATCTTCTAAAATACACTACAAATGTAGAGTAGGATTATTACCCTACAAACTCAGTATAAATACTGAGTATTATACTGTGTAGGGGATGCCTGGTTTGATTCTGATGAGGTGCACAGGGTGAAGTCAGTACTTTTCTTATGAAAACCGCACATAATCTGTGGGGAGATGGGACTATCTGAAAGTCCTGTGTCTAATCTAGCCTTTGCCCATCACAGATTCATCCTCATGATATTCTAATCCCCTCCCCATCGTGTGTTCTTCAAGAACAAGGCCTCCTCCAGTTCGCTAGCCAGTCTCAATTTGGACTTGGAAATCCCAGAATTTGGCACCTAACTGATTTCACTGGTTTTTTTTCCCAGTTCTGGGTGTTTCAGGGTTCACAGACAAGAGCCCTAATGGTGTCTCTATCTCCTAGGCAAGGTGCTCCTTATTCACCGTGGCACTACAGGATCTTACAGGTTGTCACCACAGTGTCAATGCCGAGGTCATGAACAAGCTCTTAGTTCGTTTGGTGATAAGGATTATCAGGATTCAGACATGTCCTGTAATTCTAAATGTCCTCAGTGGACTCATGTGGAACATGTTATTTTGCGCTGTAGTTTATGTGGATTTGATCCGAATGTTTGGCACTGATGCTTTCTTGTGTTCAGTTCAGACCTGTCTCCTACTGGACACACACTCACATTTCATCTCTCATTGTTTTTTAAGTGAATGCACGTTTGTAGATGTTGTCATTGGATTTCAGGTGACAACAGCATTGTGGTACACTGTTCAAAAGAGATGTCTCCATCTAACCTCTCCACTAATAATCCTACTCCACAGAGGACGCCTTCTCTCCCGTTTTTCCTATTAGTGTCTCCTTTCTTCGCCGTAAGGCACACAGCTCCTTTTACATTTAACATACATTTCATTTGTTCTAACACACTTAGAATATTTTCAAGGTAGATACCATAGCTTTGATGCCAAGTAAACTTAACAAGTGAAAGTAATATTTTTTATAGATTTACATTTTTAACCACTTTGTGCTTTATGGAAGGTTTTCTTTTATGTAGCCCAGTTCCATGAAGACGCAGAGTATTTTCATAATATCAGAAGTCCAATAACCCTCTTGTTCGGGTCACAATAATTAAGGTAACACAGATGTGCATCTTCTGCTATGGAGCAGGTTTTAAGTACATTTTCCTCTATATGAATACTTATAACATCATAGTGAGCTGTTATTTTGCACATCTTACCCATGCTATTGTCTGTTTATAACTGTTTTTTCTGTGGCGTATTTTTCTGAATTGATATGATGGATAACAATAAATGCTGTCAATCAATACTGTTCTCTGTAACGACAAGCCGCTGCATATGTTGATGGGACACAGGTTGACATCTCAATATGTTTGCGCATATTTGAAGTAAATGATTATGTTTCTGTGACTTTGTCATCTCTGTCTTTTCAAGCTTCGAGCTCTTCTCTTCTTGTTATTTGTAAGTGCATAAGTGATGTTTGCAAAGTGTAGCCACTCCACCATACAAAGCCCTACAACTTATTTTTCTGTCTAAATGAAGTCATCTTAGATCCTGCAAAATTCTTTCCTCCCCTCATCCATGAATATTTCTAAGTCTTGAGGAAAGGGGTGTGGTCTAGACCCCTGTTCTTTTTTCCTGTTCACATTGACCAGTATGAGACCTTTCTGTTAACTCTTATCTCCTGCAAGAAGAAGCATCTCTGATGAGGGTTGTATGGTGGACTTATCTATGGCTATAGTAGTATTCAGTAGAAGGCTTTTAAACACTATGTCCATTTAGAGTAGGAAAACAGTAGTAGGTTTTTCTTAGACCTGTGATTTATGTAGCCACGAGTTCTTGGCTTTGTTAAGAGTACCAGGCGTGGATTTAATATAGCGAAGTGGGGTTTAAGTTCAGTTAGGAAGTAGTTGGTCACCCCATTACATTTCTGCCACTATTGCATCATGTGTCATATCTTGCCCAGCATGGTTTTATAGGTTATAAAGTTCAGAGCTGGGTGAAATTGATCATGATTTTTTTCTGTCAAGTAAATGTGTATAGCATCTTCCAGAACTATGAAAACTAGGAAGTAAGAGAGAAGATTTCAGGTCAGTACACACTTGATTTCTCCATGTTTATGATCCATTTTAAGTAGTATCTCCAACAATGGGATCATACCATCACATTCTGGAGGGTAATCAAGAGCAATAACACTAGCCTGTAATGTCTGAGGGTCAATGGGACCCAATGATTAACGTCTCTGAAACAAGTAACCCATTCCTGGTTCAAGAGTTTTATTTGGTAGCATATGGTGTCTAATTGCGGTTTTATCCCTCACACCCACAATAAGGTAACCCCATATAAGTTCCTTTCATATCTGTATATGAGTATATTTTAAGAATATTGTTCTGTAGAAGGTTTCCATGTGGATTTTTCAAAGAGCTTTCAGTGTTGCTTATTGTGCTGTCTAATTTGTATGTTCTATGAGAAACCAAACTGAATAAGCCATGATGAGCCATCCAATAAACAGCATCCCTCCATGGCCTCTGCATTAGCTCCTGCCTCCTGGCTCCTGCCCTATTTGAGTTCCTGTACTGACTTCCTTCAGTGGTGAACAAAAATTTGGAAAGGTAAGACAAATAAGCCTATTCCTTCCAAGTTACTTTCGTCATGGTGTTTCATCACAGAAACAGTAACTCTGACTAAGCCAAGTTGGTACCAAGAGTTGGGTATTGCCGTGATAGACCTAACCATTTTGTTTGGAAGAGGATTGAGGAAGGACTTTGGAACTTTGGACTAGAAAAGCCACTGAGTGCTAAGAGCTCAGTGAGCTGTTCTGCAGGAGCTTGGAAGATAAGAATTCTGAGAACAATGTAGACAGTATAGTCCTAGCTTGTGAAGTTTTAGAGTGAAGCAGACTGTACCGGGACTTTTGTGCGAAGAATCTATAGTATCTGGTCAGCCAAAGCTGAAGAATCAGTTGGCTGTGATTAGCAAGAAACCAGAACCATTGAAGTAAAACCTTTGCTTTCCTGGGACAATGGATGCTAGTCACCTGAAGAATTAACTGTGATTAAGAAGAGACCATCAGTGAGGGAAAGCATTCTTGAAAGTGTTTCCTCAGGGTCAGCACACAGAAGGCACCTCCTGTTGACAGACAAACATGGTAGGGTAAGAGTCATGCAGGTGGTACTGGTTTTGAAGGCATGAAGGGGCCATGGAGAGCATCTGTGGCATGGCACTGTGAAAGGCCAGGAGAGGCCAGTGATGAAGATTAAACATCAGTAGCTATTAAAGCCTGTGAGTGAAAGGGTCATGGAAAGAAATTGAGCCTTATTACCACGAATAAAAGCCCAGAAGAGCATGAATGAATGAATCCCAGCTATTAAACATTGAATTATTTATACTGTTTGAGTGTGGTACTACTTTGCTCAGATCATGACTGTACCCTGGCTCTTCCCTCCTCAAGTGCATTGATGCAAAATAATTTTAGTTTTAATACATTGCTATAGAATTCAAATTTAAGATTATTCTTCACACATTATATATATATATGACCCTAATATGAGGTATTGCACCCATACAATTCAAGTAGAATACAAGGTTTACTTCCAATACTTTGAAAGTGTTACTGCAGACTGTTTAGGGTTATTAAATAACACAAGTTAATTGTTAGTTGATCAAATCATGGTCATGTCAATTCCTAGTTTATTTATGTTGCAAGAATATACATCCTAGGTTTAACACATAGATATGATTCTATAGGTAGATAAGGTAAAATAGTTAGATAAGGTCTTCAAAAACCTCAGAGACCTACAGAATATGGCATTTAAAGATGTTTTTATTATTTTAAGGATTCATTGACAATAATACAGGTTGACACCCAGACTACTTCAAAGAAGATGATGAGCAACAAAGAACCACCTTATGGAGATGGCTTCAAATGTGGCAAGCAAGCCACTGGATAAAATGTCTTCATTTCTGCAACAGACAGAAATCTGCCTTTAAAAGGAAAGCTTGGATGCAGGCCAAACTCTGCCAACACAGGGTAGGCAAATCCTCAATAGATCCTACCTTACAAATATGTCTGTCAGATATATTGGGCCAGAAGGCTGAAGATGGTGCTCCAACATTATAGAGAGTTTTGGGTGACTGTTCAGGCAGCAAACTGTCTCTGTCACTCACTTTGGAAGCTGCTAGCCTGCACTTCCTGTTTATTCAAGTAATTAATTTTATTCCTTCTCAAGTCTCTGAAGGGGTTGAAGACCAGATAGTTTGGTTTTACAATTAAGCTTAATTGTTTAGGGGTTAAGATGTTTTTAGATCTAGATAGATGATTTAAGTTGATAGAGATGAGATATGAGAGATATTGATTTACACTAAGAATTTTAGACTCACCAAGATAGAAAAAAATATTTTCTTCAAGGTTGCCAAATACAAATAGCCAAAACACTACGAATGTACCATTTATATATTTCCTTATTTTTTTTTCATGGTTCTTCTTGCTGGTAGGTAGTTTATTATATATGTGGTGCGATAACATAAATGCATATGTAAAAAAGAATAAACTTCTAGAAATAAAAAAGATTTTAAATTTCATTTCTCTGATAGATTAGAATGTTGAACATTTTCTAAAAAGAAATGTTTCTTAGCTATTCATGCTTCATTTTCTGAAAAGTTTTTACTTAACTATATTCCTCATTTTTAGTTGGGTTGTTTGATTTCTTGTTTAATTTTTTTGTTTGTTTGTTTATTTTTGAAACAGAGTTTCTCTGTGTAGCAGAGCCCTGGCTGCCCTGGATTCTCTTTGTAGACCAAGCTGGCCTTGAACTCACAGAGATCCGCCTGCCTCTGCCTCCCAAGTGCTGGGATTAAAGGCATGCGTCACCACCACCTGGCTTCTTGTTTAATTTTTAATTATTTGTATGTTCTAGACATTAACACTCTCATTTGTATAGTTGGGAAAGAACTTTTGCCATTCTGTAGGCAGCCTCTTCACTCAAATGGTGGTGTTCTTTTCTGTACAGAAGCTTTATTGCTGCATGTGGACCGCTTTGTCAATCATTGAGCTTAGCACCTTGCTGCCATGATTCTGTTCAGAAGGCTCTTTCTGTGATAATGAGCTGAAGCCCATCCCCTGTTTCTACTCTGTCATTTTCAGGGTGTTGTGTCTTATGCTGAGGTCCTTGTACAGGTTGAGAAATAAGGAGCTAGGTTCATTTTCTACATTTAGATGTCCTATTTGATTAGCACTGTCTTTTCTCTAGCATGTAGTTTTTACTTCTTTGTAATACAAGTGTCCATAGGTACGTGGACATATGTTTGTGTCCTCAAATCATCTTATATATTACAATTGTCTATCATTTTTCTTAGGTGTGTCATTTAAAAATCAGTTATCTTGCATGTAATTAGATTTTTATAGTTGTGCTATTGATGTTAGGAGAAATCTACAATATAACACATGTTTTTCACAGGTTTCAATTAGAGTTAAATCTTTCCCTCTCGCTCAGTCCATCTTGGTCAACATTAACTGTACTCTGAGGGAAACGCACCCTAAGAATGGAAGTTAATATCACAAAATGTTATAAATAGTATCAGGAGAGTATTCCACAATTTCAGGTTTACTTGAATTAGCTAGCCAGATCCAGAGACTGCCAAGAATATTAGAGTAATATGTTTTTGTAATTCTTTTCCTCTAGAACCTCTTGCAATACCAAATTATCCATTGTGTACAATAGAATTGAAACAGGGAGGAGCGACATGGTCAGAAATAATACGGTCCACATGGTTGCAGAGAGTAAACGCTGTATTTGTGTATCTCTAGTTTGAAATGGAAACTAGATATGCAAAAGATAGATGAGATAAAATGTGATTGAAAAGGAAGTAGTACTGCAAATAATTGACATAAACAGGTTTATAAAAGGGATGTTCTGTGAGTGCGTTCATACATGAACTGATGAAGGAGCCTATGGAAAAGGCCAATGTGGAATGTCAAATGAGGCCTCTATGTCAAGCTAAAGAGTGTGATTTTCTGGGTGACTGGAGAGAGACATAGTGAGTTTTAACTAGGGGACAGGGCCAGTTATTATAAGGTACACAGTTTCTACTCCTTAGATGATAGAGAAGGAAACTGGAAATGTTGGAAATAACAAGAAGCCAGAAATTCTGAAACAGCTAAAGACACTGAGAGTAAAAGTTATGTGAGGAAAGCTGTAGTGCACACTTTGAGGACCACTTGGATTAGGGAGGTAAGGAGGGTGCAGAACACCATTTCTGGTTCATGAAACAGGATATCTGGGGCTCTATCAGGCCATAGGTTACAGGCAAGACAGAAAGTCAGAGGGATGGAGCTGTGCTCCATAGACAAAGCATTTTGAACCAATGGGAAGCTGAGGGTGAACTTCTACATAAGAACATTGAAACTACACAAAAACATCTGTAGACAGTGGCAGTAACTTCATCTGTAGGTATGTTGACTCTGAAGTTACTGTAATTAATTAAGACAAAAAGGCACAAAAAATGTGATGAGTTTAGAAGCCTGGGTTTTGAGAAACGTTCTCCAAGTTGTTAGAATTGATGTAGGTTAGAGTTGAGAAAGTTCCAATCACATTAGAAGTCAACAGATCACAGTAAGTAGAATTCAGAAAATATATCACTACTTGGCCATGGGAAATGAAAATTATTAGGTTAATATATGTAATAGAGCAGACACACCAAATATCAGAAAACACAAAGTGCCTGGGAATCTAAGAGGCTAAATGTGGGAAATGTGGAAGCATGTGTGAGAGTAATCTCAGTGTGCCCATCCAAAATTGTCATAGAGTGGAGAATACCTGCTAAAGAGGTAACGGATACAGCTGTGTCACCAAGCGCTGTCCCAAGAACACAAGGTTTGCCTGGTAACAGAGAAGGAAATCACAAGCTGGCTCTTAGATGCTTCACTCATTCTACATGTCCAAGGTGACAGAGGAGTAGATGCCCCTCTTGATTCAAACCAGTGGAGTGAGAGTTGCTAGGCGGGAAATAGACGTAAATGAAATATAAGTGATTCCCAATGGTGTGCTACAGACAATAAAAGACACGAAGCTTCCATGAAGGAAATACGTTCACTCCTTCCCTTTTGGACAGCAGAGAAATTTGAGAAGCTCAAGTTCGGAAACTAGACGTTGCAGTAATAAACTGTGAATCTTTCTCAGAAGCCAACAGACACAGTTGTGAAACGGACATTCTACATCATGCTGTCAAGGCCCAACCAAACGATAGTGACAGAGTTCATGCTGGAAGGCTTCTCAGAGCACAGCAGTCTAAGACTTCTCCTGATAGGCTGCTTCCTGTCCCTCTACACAATGGCTCTAATAGGCAACATTGTGATCATTGCTTTGGTCACCTCCAGCACTGGGCTCCACAGTCCCATGTATTTTTTTCTGTGTAATCTGGCCACCATGGACATTGTGTGCACCTCGTCTGTGCTGCCCAAGGCCCTGGCTGGCCTAGTCTCTGAGGAAAACACCATCTCCTTCAAGGGATGCATGGCCCAGCTCTTCTTCCTTTTGTGGTCCTTGTCTTCTGAGCTGCTGCTGCTCACAGTCATGGCCTATGACCGCTATGTGGCCATCTGCTGTCCCTTGCACTACAGCTCTAGGATGAGCCCACAGCTGTGTGGGGCCCTGGCCATGGGTGTGTGGTCCATCTGTGCACTGAATGCATCTGTCCACACTGGCCTGATGACACAACTGTCATTCTGTGGTCCCAAGGTCATCACCCACTTCTTCTGTGAGATCCCCCCTCTCCTTCTGCTCTCTTGCAGCTCCACATATATGAATAGTGTTATGACTCTTGTGGCAGATGCCTTTTATGGAGGCATCAACTTCGCGCTCACCTTGCTATCCTATGGCTGCATCATTGCCAGCATCCTGCGCATGCACTCTGCTGAGGGCAAGAGGAAGGCCTTTTCTACCTGCTCATCCCATCTCATCGTGGTCTCTGTGTACTACTCATCTGTGTTCTGTGCCTATATCAGTCCTGCTTCCAGCTACAGCCCAGAAAGAAGCAAAGTGACTTCGGTGCTCTACTCGGTCCTCAGCCCAACCCTGAACCCCCTTATTTATACACTGAGGAACAAGGATGTCAAGCTGGCCCTGGGCAGGCTCTTGCCCTCTTTCTCACATTAAGTGGAGATGTGCAGGCTGTTCTCTGGCCTGGGCTGTTCCTCTACATGCTTCCCTGAGAAAAGCCTCATGGAGTGGGAGTGTGGCTACTGCTGCTTGAGAAACCCTTTCTCTATATATTTTGAATATCAGTCCTTTCTCAGGTGTCAGGTTGGTGAAGATCTTTTCCCAGTCCATAGGCTGCCGCTTTTTTCTGTTGACAGAGTCCTTTGCCTTTTATTAATTGTTGACCTTAGAGCCTGAGATGCTGGTGTTCTTTTCAGGAAACTCTCTCCTCTGCCAATGAGTTCAAGGTTGATCCCCACTTTCTCAAGAAACTAAACATCAGCAAACCAAATAATCCAATTAAAATATGGGGTAAATTGCTAAACAGAGAAGCACTTAAGGAAATGCTCAACATCCTTGGTCATCGGGGAAATGCAAATCAAAATGATTCTGAGATTCTTGGGTAGGATTAAAAACTCAAGTGACAGCATACACTAGCAAGAATGTGGAGAAAAAGGAACAACACCTCCATTGTTGGTGGGAGTACAATCTTGTACAAATACTTTGAAAATCAATCTGGAGCTTTCTCAAAACTGGGAGGAGCTCTACCTCAAGACTTAGCTATACCACTCCTGAGCACATATATAAGAGATGCTCCAGCATACAACAATGACATTTGTTCAACTCTGCTCATAGCAGCTTTATTTATAAGAGCCAGAAACTAGAAACAACCCAGATGTCTCTCAATAGAAGAATGATAAAGAAACTGTGGTACATTTACACAATGGAATACTACTGAGCTATTAAAAACAAGGACATCATGAAATTTGCAGGGAAATGGATGGACCTGGAGAAGATCATCATGAGTGAGGTAACCCAGACCCAGAAAGATGCACATGATAGGAGCCAAGCATGGCTGTCCTCTGAGAGGTTCCACCCACAAATGGAGCAAACCAGAAGCCGAGACTCACAAACAATAGTCAGGGCAGGAGTGGTGTCAGAAGACTTGTCAAAAATGGATGCAAGGATAGAAGGACCTCAAGGGGACAGGAGCTCCATAAGAAGACCAACAGTGCCAACTAACCTGGGCTAAGGGTAGCTTACAGAGACTGACGCACCAACCAACCGCCATCATGAACTGTACCTAAGCCCCTTACGCATATGTCTCTAATGGGCAGTTTGATCTTCATGTGGGTCCCCTAGAAAGAGGAGCAGTGGCTGTCTCTGACAAGATCTCTTCTGCATTCTTTTAGATCACTTCACCCTGACAGGGCTGCCTTTCCAGGACACTGTGAAAGAGGAAGTATTCAGTCCTGATGCAACTGGATGTTCTGGAGTGAGTTGGTAGAGGATCCTCCCCTTTCCTGAAGGGGACAGGAGAGAGAGAAGAGGGAATGGGGTAAAGGAATGGAAGGAGAAGAGCAAGGGAACTACAACTGGATGTAAAGTGAATAATCAAATAAAGCTTTAAAAGAAAAGAAAACCTTTCTCTGATATAAGGACTTGACAATTGCAGTTACTTTAACCTCAAAAACACCAAAATTCTTAGATGCAATGTAGACAAAACACCCAGTCTTTGTTTCCTGATAAATACAAACCATTTCAAAAGCAATTAAAGTATCTAAACAGAAACTCCATGTTCCTGAACTGGAAGGTGGGTGACAATGATGATTGCCACAAAATAAAGCCCTTTCATGCAGGGCTGTCCTATAAGCATCAAAGGACCTTGTTTCAGAACTATGGCTAATGCACCTAAACTTCATAAGGAAACTTGAGGGGCCTGCATGGCCACAGTATCTTGGGAAGACAAAGTTGAATAGCTTGGGGTCTCTATTTCACAACTTCCTACTGGGTCAGAGCTGACATGGAGAAAGAGTAGTCTATGGAACAGAGATAAAGTTTAAGTTTCAGAATAAAGTCACATATGTCACGTAGCATACTTATAACAAAAAAGCAACTCAAACTCATGGGGAAAATTAATCATTTACAACAAAGAGATTTGGGGCAACTAGATGAATGTCTAAATACAAAGGATAAAGTGGAACTCTTACTTCACATATTAATTAAAAAAAAACAACCACAAGTATATCACAGATAAAAATGCTAGGTTAAAACATTTTTATTTGTGCAACATCATTTAATCATATTTTTCATCTCCTGCAACTCTTTTCAGATCCTGACTACCTATTTATCTACCTACCCAACATCCACACTTTCTCCTTCTCTCTCACAAACCAATAAGACAGAATAATATCAAAACAAAACAAGAGCACACTCAGAAAATGGAGTCCTATTTCTGTTAGCTAATTACTCTGGCTAAAACACTCTGAGAACAACGAGAAGGTGGAAGGAGGTATGAAGATGAAGGAGAAGTGAGTCTGTAGTGATGGCTAAGATACTGGTGGGACAAAAACTAGGTGGAGAAAGGGCAGCATCTGCAGCAACTGCTGCTGGGAAGATCCTGTATCCCTTTCAGACTATATTCATTCTTCATCACCTTACTGCCTTATTCTTCCTAAATGCTGTACTACACCAGGACTCGTGATTAAAATCACATACGTTCTATTAATCAACTGTTCCTCTTTGTGAGTAAAAGACCCTTTCAATATACTTATTCTGACTCATGGTTTCAGAAGACTCTGCCCACGGACATGTGACTCTCTATTATGGACTAGTATGAGGCAGGGCCTCATGCCAGTTGGGTATGTGATGGAGAAGTTTCTTCCCATTGTGGCACCCCAGAACACATAAAAGGAGCACACTTGTGCTCAACTGGATTTCTCCTTTAGCTCATGCCTTCTAGTCCTCAGACTTTAGGATGTTGTTGCACACATAGAGAGTGGATCCCCTGCTTCAGGAAATTCTCTCTGGAAACACTCTCACCTGCATGGAAAGGAGTATCCTTCAGTGAACACCTAGGTCACTGGTTCTCAACCTGTAGATTGCAACCCCTCTGAAGGTCAAATAACCCTTTCACAGAGGTCACCTAAGACAGCCAGAAATATCAGATACTTACATTACAAGTCATCACAGTAGCAAATTAGAGTTACGAAGTAGCAACCAAAATAATTTTATAGTTGGGGTTCACCACAGCATGAGGGACAACTGTATTAAAGGGTTGCAGCATGAGAAAGGTTGAGAATAATCTCCTCAGTGATTCTAGATTCATAAAAAATAGCATTTGTGAAACAGTGATCTTGGCCTGTTCTACCTGCTGATTTTTTTTACACTATTTGTTTCACCTTTAAGTCATGTTTTGTGCCATTTCTGTTTTTGTTAGTCTCATGACTATGGTTTAAGTTATATGTAATATGACAATTATGAAAATTATTAGATAGGACTTAACAGTATATTTGGTAATCCTTGGAAAAAGTATTTTACTATCGCTTCTACCATCCTAAACAATTTAAGTTTAACTGTGGGACTATAACTATCTAGTCTTCGACCTTATCAGATAGATACTCAAGAAGGAATAAATACTACCTAAATATATAAGAAGTGCAGACAAGCAGCTTCCAAATATATAGAAATGACAGAGATAGTTAGCTGCCTGGACATTCCCTCAAAATGTTACTATAAAACGGGAGCATCATCTTCCTCCCTCTGGCTCAGACTATTTGACAGCCTTTTCTGTGAAGTGGGAACTTTAAAGGACTTGGCTACCTTGGCCTTGCAAAGCTTGGTCAACTCTCCTGCATCCAGTTTGTCATGTCTGGACAGAATTCTGTCTGTAACTGACAAAAGGCATTCCCTCACCCAGTGGCTAGCTTGCTACATATGAAGCCTTTGATGCTCTCTGAAGTAGAATGAGGTGGTATCAGGAGCGGACCCATCCTGTGTCAAAAAAAAAAAAAAGCCCTAAGTTAATACAATCTTTAAATGTCATATTCTGTCTATCTCTAAGATTCTTGAACTTTCAGGCAAATGGATGAAACTAGAAAATATTATCCTGAGTGTGGTAGCCCAAACCCAAAAAAAGATATTCATGGTATGTACTTACTTATCACTGCATATTAGTCATATAGTACAGGATAACCATTCTACAACCTACAGACCTGAAGAAGTGAAGTAACAAGGAAGGCCCAATGGAGGATGCTTGAATCTCCCTCAGAATGGGAAATAAAATAGACATCAGAAGTGGATGAAAAGAGAGAACTGGGTGAGAGAAGGGGCAGGACGGGAAAAGAGGGTGAGGGTCAGATATGGAGAGTGGGAGGGGGTAAGAGGCCTGGGATAAAAGATGGGAAACTGATGGGAGTTGACAGGGTACGTTCCTGGGAGAATATGGGGGTGACTCTAGATGAGACTCCTAACAGTGGGAGATATGGAGACTGAAATGGCCCCCTCCTATAGCCAGGCAGGACTTCCAGTGCAGGGAGAGGGGCAACAACGCACCCACAAAACCTTCCACCCAAAGTGTGCAGGGATAAATATGGAACAGAGATTGAGAGGAGGGCCAAACACTGATTGGCCCAACTTGAGACCCATGGGAGTGAGCCAGCCCCTGACACTTAACAATACTATGCTTACAGACAAGAACCTAGCATAACTGTGCTCTGAGACATTATACCCAGCAGAGGTTTGAAACAGATGCAGAGACCCACAGCCAAACATTAGGCAGAGCTCAGGGAGTCTTGTGGAAACATTGGAGGAAGGACAGATGGGCCAAAGGAGGACAAGAACTTTACAAAAAGACAAACAGAGTCAAGTAATCAAGGACCATCGAGGATCACAAAGACTAAACCACCAACCAAAAAGCAAGCATGGATTTGACCTAGTTCCCTACACATACGTAACTGATAGCAGCTCGGTCTTCATGAGATTCCCCTAGCAATTAGAATGGGGCCTGTCTCTGACTTAAATACTGTTGCCTGCTTTGGGATAATTTTTCCCTAGCTGGGCTGTTTTGCTGGGTCTCAGAAGAAGAGGATTTGCTTAGTCCTGATGTAATTTAATGTGCCAGGGCAGATTGGGGGGGGGCGTGGAAGGCTCCCCCTTTCTAAAAAGAAGGTGAGGGGGAAAAGGAAAAAAGAGAGAAAAGAAAAGAAAGAGATGGCTCAGACGTTAAAGGCTAGGCTCACAACCATAAATATAAGAAAAAGAAAAAGAAGATGACATACTTTCAACATACAATGGCATAGGGTATACATTATCATTCCAAAAGTTAGGAAAAGGAACATGGCGAGTTAATACTGGACCAAAGGGGGGGTGGGGGGGAACTGGGCCAAAGCAAGACCGAAAACCAGCTAGGCAAACTCTAAATTCTGCATCTTTGTGACTGATATCAAAAACGCTCAATAGATCTCCAGCTTTTTCAGCTCTCTTGACAAACACACTTCTTTCTCTTTCCTAGGTCGCTATCCCATAACTCTGGCACCTCCAACACCTTGGGACCTCCAACACAATACTAGCTTCACCTTCACAGCTTCACTCAATGGTCTCTGGAGACCTCCATGAAGAGATAATCCTGACATATGCCTGGCCTCAACTTCTTTCCTAAGTCACAAGGGAGATTCCATAACTGCTTTCTTCTATCATTGACTCTAAACTCAGAATCACATGACTGAAGCTGCCAAGTTCTGTTGCTTGCTGGGGCTGGAACGTGGTCTCCATGCTCAGTTACGTCTTCACCAGATTTCTGGTTTCCATGGCTTCCTTCACTGCATACGTTTGGCTATCCTGGAACTTGCTCTGTTGTCCAGGTTGTTCTTGAACTTGGAGGGTGTTGATTTTAGTTTCCCACAATTGGTGGCTTCTCGTGGGAGTGCAGGAGAGGAACAACTCAGTTCTATTTAAGGGACAGGCCACTGAGAGTTTTATCATGCACCATTGAGTATATAGATAGCAGAAATTGAAGGATTTTTAAATTTATTTTGATTTTTTAAGAGGAGGTCACAACAGTAGGGGGAAGCATGGAAAAGAGTAGGATACGTGTGTGTTCAGGGTGCATGATGTGAAATTCCCAATAAATCAATTAAAATATTTTTGTTTGTTTTAATCACTTTACAGCCTGATCCCAGCCCCCTGCCCCCATTGCCCCTCTCCTTCTCAGGGAAGGGGGGCTTCAAGGGGTACCAACCAACCCTGGCACCTCAAGTCACAGCAGGACTAACCACATCCCCTCCCATTGAGGCCAGACAAGGCAGCCCAGCTAGGGGAACGGGATCCAAAAGCAGACAACAGAGATTCTTCACTCCAATTGTTAGGGCACCCACATGGTGACTAAGCTGCACATCTGCTACAAATGTGTAGGGAGTCTAGGTCCAGTCCTTGCATGCTCTTTGGTTGGTGGTTCATTCTGTGAGCCCCCATGGATCCAGGATAATTGATTCTGTGTGTCTTCTTGTGGTGCCTTTCATCACTCTAGCTCCCTCGATCTTTCCTCCCACTCTTCCACAAAACTCCCCAAGTTCTGCCTATTGTTTGGCTGTGGGTCTCTACATCTGCTTCCATCAGCTGCTGGATGAAGCCTCTCAGTAAATAGTTATGCTAGGCTCTTGTCTGCAAACATAGCAGACTTTCATTAATAGAGTCAGGCATTGGCTCTCTCTCATTAAGTGGATCTCAAGTTGGGCCAGTCATTGGTTGGCCACTCTCTCTGCCTCTGCTCTGTCTTTATCCTTACACTTCTTGTAGTCAAGAAAAAATTAGGTCAAAGGTTTTGTGGGTGGGTTGTTGTTAGTGGGTTGATAAAAGTGGAAAAAATAGCCAGGTGGTGGTGGCACATGACTTTACTCCCAGCACTCCAGAGGCAGAGGCAGGGAGATCACTGTGAGTTCAAGGTCAGCCTAGTCTCCAAAGCGAGTCCATGATAGCCAAGGCTACACAGAGAACCCTTATCTCAAAAAACAAAACAAAAAAAGTGAAAAAATAGCTTAGAAAAAATAATAAATTAATAGGTAAAGAATGGAGCCAGAAAAAAAAATTGTCCCGAATAAAGTGACTAAAGTTCCAAAGGACAATAAAATCCATATTTTCTCATATGTAAATGTTGTCTGTTAAGTCTTTGATAATGAAATTGCAATCCATATAACCACAGAGTTACACAGAGAGTAAGGGTCTAGGGGAAAGAAAGGATCTCCCAAGGAAGGAGAAACAGAATATATAGTTAAGAAGTAGTAGCCGGGCGTGGTGGCGCACGCCTTTAATCCCAGCACTTGGGAGGCAGACGCAGGCCGATCGCTGTGAGTTCAAGGCCAGCCTGGACTACAAAGTGAGTCCAGGATAGTCAAGGCTACACAGAGAAACCCTGTCTCGAAAAACAAAAACAAAAAACAGACAAACACAAACAAACAAACAAAAGAAGTAGTAGAAGAGGGAGATTGGCACAGGATGATGACTTGGTGGGGAGGTGTGCAATAAGGGAGGAAATACAGGAGGGACATTTGAGAGGTCATATGGAAACCTACTACAGTAGAAGCATCTTAAAGAAATCTAGTTGAAATCATCCAATAGCAGGGGAGACAAAACACCACTTAGACATCACTTGCAACCATAAGCTCCAAGGCCAGGAATGGGCTATAGCTCATTGAGTTGTTAGCCAACAAGGTCCCAAGGAAACCCTCTAAAAACTTGGGCTATTACCAGGGCTATTAGTAGCTCTCCACAAACTAATAGCAAGACCCAATTGCTGAAGACAGCACATACATAATTCATTGAATACGGAGAAATAGAGTGGGTGCCTAACAAGAGCCTTCACCCCAACTGACTATTATTCATGGTGCTAGAAGGTACTCTGCAGTCTACCAGAGGGAAAAAGGAAACATCAACCCAGCTACAAACCCTTCCATCTACAATAGTGACTGCTTGCATGATAAACAGTTCCAACAGTGACACAAAAGTTTTGGGAGTAAGCAACCATTCTCTCAGTGGGTTTAAGTCCCACTCCATGAAATGGAACCCCTATCTGACACTGCTTATCTGGACAAGAACCTGAGAATAAAAAGGCACGGACAGAGAGAGAAACAAAGCACTACAGTTCTGATAAAGGTACATAGCAACAAAATTACTCCTAATGAACTTCTACTACACTCAGAGATCAACATCTCACTCCCAGAAGCCATCAATAGAGAAGCATCCTCCTGCTGTACACAGGAACTAATACAGAAGCCCACAACTGGACAATGTACAAATAGCAAGAGACCTTGGAACACTCAGGCAAATTTTGTTTTCACCAATAGAGTCTCATTGGGTATATAAAACTCACTTAACCTAGTAGGCCACATGCACAAGAGTAGATGGAAAACAAAAAACAAACTCAGTAGTATTTTAGTAGACTTTTTTTCTCATATTTCTTTGGCCATTTTTTTCTTACTTGCCTTTTGTTTGAATATTATAGCTTCTGATTTTGACTTGGACTTTGTGTGTGTTTGTTTCTTTTGTTTGTCCATTTTTGTTGCTTTGTTTATATTTTTGCTTGCTATTATGTTTGTTTTCTGAAGAAAGAGAAAGAAAGGGCATGGAATTGGGTGAATAGGGAGGGTATGGGAGGAGTTGGTGCAGGGAAAGACCAAGATCTGAAATTTTTCAACTAAAAATTCTAATTAAATAGGTTTTCTTTTAAAATTTGATGACACATAGAACTTTGGACAAAATTTTATCTTTAAACTTTTTTGAGTTTATACTTTGATTATAACCTTTCTGCCTTCTCTTTCTCCCTTTGGAACCCGTTTGTATATCCCTCTATCACTCTTCTCCAAATTCATGGCTAATTTTTATTTACTAATTGTTATTGCGTACATATGAGTATATGTATATTTATACCTATTCCTAAATATAAACTGTCCTGTCTGTATAATACTACCTGTAGTCTTGGGGCTGAATAAATATTTTAAATTCTTTATAATGTAGCAAACAGGATGGAAGTGTTGAAGGAACATTGATTCATAACAATATATTGAAAGGCATGAGTGTAGGAAGAGGAAGGGGAGGCACAGACGTACATGATGCATAGAATAAACCCACTCTATATGTGTCTGAGTCAGGTGAAGTACTCTCAGCATTATACAGAGGAGTCCATTTCTATCATGGTGAGACCTTCCTCATGAGGCATGAGAGTCCCAATGACTGGACGCATGAACAGGGTTGGTCAGCAGAAACTATAGAGGGAGACCTCTTCCTACCCTCAGTATGTGACTCCCCTGACCATTGTCCTCTACACGAGACTACAGGGAGCTTGGGTCATCAAGTCATGGGTCCCCTTTAATTGATCCCCAAGAGCTTTCACCTTGAGTTTCTATCCCAAGAGGCACCAGGACAAGCACCTACCCCTGGTCTCAGAAATCCAGGCATTTCAGAAAGTCAATGACCTCTACATAAAGGGAGACAGAGATTCAGAGGGACACTGAAGACTTGATGCTTGCAGGAAAGGAGAGCCTGTACACTTTCTGGGAGCTATTTGTCACTTGAATTCACTGAGACAGGAAACGGTGAGTGAAACCTTAAAATCCACCATGTGACTCTTCTCAATGAGTCCTGAGTTTGATGAAGAACGTGGGTCAGAGGTCAGAAAGCAGAATATTATAGAAAGATTTGGTTTCTTGCTCCACTGTATAAACAGCAGAAAGTCTAGCTTCTGTCATAATCAGAGAATTTATCCATGTCTATTTTTTTCCTTAAGTTCATAACCAGACTTATTCATCATCCACAGTACTCACACTAATTTTGAAATTAAAGCAATAGATTTAGAAGAATCTAAGGTCTATATTGATAACTAAATGGAGGTTGGCTGTAGTCTTGTTGGACTGTGGGAGCCACAGAGAATGGTGAGAAATATCAAAGAAGAGATTTTCTCGCCCTGCTGTCCAGCGTCCTCTGTTCGGGGACAGAAAATGACCTTCAGCTTCCATGGAGCTAAAATCATCAGCCAAGCCCTGCTTGTGTTAGCCTTGCCTTGTCTGCTACAGATCAGGGCTGGCATGACTGGAAGTCACCTAAAGAAACAATTACAGTTATATGATATTAAGAGTAAATAGAAATGGCCCAATAAAGAGGCTGAAGACTGTGATAACAGGGCTGGAGGTGTAGATGCTTCCTCTGCCAGTTCTTCTGTCCTAACCATAGGATCTGTAGACACTCCAGCTCATGGCCATGGTGAGCATCCTCAGCTGCTCTGCTCCTGGTTGAGGCTCAGCTTATGAAGGTTTTCAAGTCAGCCTTGCTAAGATCTGGCTTACATGGAGCCATGAGGGGCTGTTGTGAATTTGCTCCCCCACAAACTCCCCACCCGGATCCTAGATTCTCCCATGTCCACTTAGACACAAATGGGTACACAACCAATCAAAGCCAAATTCCCAAAAGATCGGGAAGGAATTATGGAAAAAAGGCTTGGGTGGGCACAGCTCACGTCTCTGCTTCATGGTGTGTATGGATAAACACTTGGAAGACATTGACTTATTTTCCCCTTTGTGTAGCGGTATCACATCTGAGTAAGATAATATTGTCTGCTTCACCTATGGATATTAAAAGCATCAAAATATTGCTTGCCTAACACAGTGTTATGAAAAGGCTACTATATTTTTTTTTTGGACCATAAGACGAACCTGACCATAAGATGCACCCAGTTTTTAGAGCAGTGAAACAAGAAAAAATATTCTGAACCATGTTAGTACTAGTATACTAAAGTGCTGTGTAATTCCTGCACTCCTAGAGCTTCACTGTTATAGCATGCTCTGGTGCTTTGTATTTGACTGTTAGTTATTTTACTCCCTGAAGTCTGTTTGTTGACTTTTACAAGCAGACTATCACATACCCAAAATGGTACTGTGCAACCTTGCCTCCAAAATTATCCCTGATTGGCTAAATAAAGTTGTCTTCACTTACCAGGAAAGTGGGATAGAGGTGAGAACATCCTATTTGGGACTCTAGGTGAGAGAAATATAGGATATGGGGTGATAGAAGGATCCAGAGGGTCCAGAGGGTCCTAGAAACCTACAAGAAGAACAATATGGGCCCAGGGGTTCTACTCGAACTATGGCACCAACCAAGGACAATACGTGCAGTGAGCATCAAACCCCTACCCAGATCTAGCCAAGTGACAGAACATTCTCAACAGGTAAGTGGAGAGTGGGGACTGACTTTCACATGAACTCTGGTGCCCCATATTTGGCCACGTCCCCTTGATGGGGAGGCCCGATGGCACTCAGAAGAAGGATAGCAGACTACCAAGAAGAGGCTTTGTACCCTAACATCATATCCAGGGGAGGAGGTCCCCCTCAGTCGCAGTCATAGGGAAGGGAAATGGGATGAAAGCGGGAGGGAGGGAGGAATGGGAGGATGCGCGGGATTGAATAGCAATTGAGATGTAATATGAATGCTTTTATTTTTCAATAAAAAAATAAAATGGAACAGCTGTGACTTTTTGTAGGATATTGCTGAAAAAGTTTTACTGTTCCAAAAAAAAATCTACAGTTGAGGACAGGCTACATCCACAAGGAGTAGAGGTTAAAATAACTGGCTATTTTACAACTTTTAGCTAGAGCAGTGCATTTTTATCTAGCCAGAGTTCAAACCCCTTTCAGCAGCCATCTCCATACACACTGCCTTTTGGTTTTAGCAGCTTAAGGGCCATAATTTTAGGGAAAAAAAAATAATAGTTTTAACTTTCTCTGATCTAACATATAAACTGACACCCCGTGTTTTTATGGGGTTGCTACAGAACTAAGAGAATAAGTATTGACTAAGAGAAGTTACGAACCCTGAAACTTCCCCTTTCAAAGAAGAACAAGTAGCTTGTAAGACTGCGTGTTGTTGTTATTAAGCTGGCGAGTGGCGCTGTGGGTAAAGCCACGTTGACTCTACGCATTTAAAAAAAAATAAGGCCTGCATTAATTGATGCCTTTCAAACTGCTTATCTTAATAAGTAAGTATTGTGTACTGTACATCTATCAACATTAAATTAACCATTGCAGCTCTTCATTTGATATGTGAAATTTCTCTTTGGGACTTTGATAAGGGATATAGGATTGTAGAATCAGGAAAATAAGAGCAATTTTTTGAATGAAGGAAGGAAGAAAAATAAGCAGTATAATGAGTTCTTGAATCACCTTAATAAAGTCATTTAGTTTCCATTATCGTCAACTCCCTTGTTTGTATTTGGGTATTTAGTGTTAGGGAATTTAGTCTTTGAAATATTTGTATCCTGAACTGGCCATAGTATCTTCTAAAGTTTATCTTTTTTTTTTATGAAGTAAGTATGAAAAGCCAAGTGGTGGTGGCACACACCTTAAATACCAGTACTTGGGAGGCAGAGGCAGGTCGATTTCTATGAGTTCAAGGCCAGCTTGGTCTACAAGTTCCATGACAGCCAAGGCTACACAGAGAAACCCGATCTCAGAAAACCAAAGAGAAAGAAAAAAACAAACAAACAAAGGAAGAAAGGAAAAGGAAAAGTGAAAAAAAAAGAAAAAGTATGAAAATAGATTTTTAGAGGGAATTATCAATCCACCGAAGAAACCAATAAGATTAAACACCAGTGAATGGGAGGAGGGAAAGCGCAACAATAATAACAACACATGCTCCTTTCTTAAAGAAATTTTACTCCTGTAATAATCAAAAGGGTTAATTCCTTAAATCCTGTGAAGCTGTAAAATATTCTGCTTAAATAGCAGTGATTGTTAAATTAATCTCAATGTTCTTTTAAGTGTGTATTGGATAATTACATATGCTACCATCATGTCTCTGCAGTGGGGAAGTCATCAGAGGGGAGACGCCATAGGGAAGGAGGCTGGACAACAAAGAATAGATACTCGGTGATTAAAATCAACAAGTTCACATCAAAATTCAAATGGATCATTTTTAGGGCAACCCAAGTTGTGAAAGAAGTTAAATACAGCACAGAGCAACCCGTCACTTTCTAATTATAAATTCCTTTTGGCTGGGTACATGAAGTGTTCTTGTGGAGATCTTTTGTGTTCCGCAAGTAGAGTTGAAATGTAGGAAAACAGAGCAATGAAAGGAAGCCATGCTGTGGGGGGGACTGAAGCCATTACTGAGCACTATGGGCCCCGTGGGCTGGAATAGACGACTCTTAAGCATTAGTTCATGTTTTCCCAATTAAGCATAAGTTGTGTTTCTTTATGTGCTATAGAAAGGTTAGCCATTTAGTCCCCATAAGAAGCATTTCATCAAGAGCAACAATTATAGCCAGAGACAAAGGAGCTTGTAACAGGATTATAGGCCTCCCCTGACTCTGGCTGGACTCAACTCCTTACACAGCTAATTGTGATGTAATAGTGACAACAAAAAAGCTTTCAATAAAAGAATAAGGCAACAAAATGTTATGAATGAAATAACATATTTTAAGTCTTATAGAATCACATAAATGCATGTAAGAGAAATGAGTAGATACATACCATTTAACTTTTGTCTTAGTCTTTTATGGGTCTTGATTATATAGATATGTTTTCTGGAGCTTAATTTATATTTCTAAGCCTGAGCTCCTGGCTGGGCATCTTAATGTTTTAACTTTCTATTTCAGTTGAAGATGGCTTACCCTATCACAGTACGTTTGAGTCAGAAATCAATGTTTTGTGCCTATTAAAGTTTATGTGATATTTAATCACTCACAGAAGGAAAATGATCTTCTCATACATACCATTAAAATTATACAGGTGCCTGCAGATTATGGAAATTGTAGATCAAATGGTACTACTTCCCTAGGCACATGAAATATGCTCATCTGGTTGATTCATATAGACCTTGTTCCGCTGGGGAACAACACCTGTGTTCTAACTCCAGCTCAATCCAGGGACATCAGTTGTAGCACTTACTTCTCCCCTGCTTTGCACTAGAATGCAGTGTTTATGAACTTAATTTTGGATTTCAAAACTATCTGTTTACAATAAGATAAAATAATAAAAAGTTGCCTACACACTGGGCAGGGCAGAAGTGAGATTGGTGGAACTAAGGATCATGGGCATGAAGGACAGAAGGATACTTTCTTCACTACCTTCATAGATGATATTATCTTCAGTTCCATCTAAGGCATTGCTAATGCCACAATTTTTTTTTGAGTGATCGTACGATGATTTCCTCCTTTCACTGACTGCCATGATGTCTTAACCTATTCACACACTTGAGTGATAGTGGGCCTCTTCATTCGTCCTACCGGAGTCAGATCATGATTCCCAGCAGCCATCCATTTGTTCCACTCTTCTCCCATGAAGACTTTAAATGGTTTGTTGATTGAAACATTTAGAGGCTGCAACTGGCTGGTAAGATGCCCAGGAGTTACTGCTAGATGAGTCTTCACCTCTTTAAATCTGTTTTTTTTATTGTTTCGCTAATATGTGCTCTGAACTGCTGAGGCACTAATAAAGCAGTTTTTCAGAAGCCCTCCAGGAAGTTTGGACCGCACTTTTTCAATCTATCTGTCTTCTCACATATGCAGAATGAACAATTCTGTCTTCTCCCGTATGCCCAGTAACCATTTCTGCACAGCAATGTGGCCCCACTAGAGTCAAGGAGGGACATACTGCTACACGTTTTACAGCACTCCCCTGTCCCCACTAACTGCAGCAAGCTGACATGTGCCTGATTACCCAGCAGGCTAAGATTGGCATTCAACGCAGATCAGTGCCATAATGCAGGGCAGAGACCAAGCTCTGTGTGAGAAGGGATTTTGGGAATATTACCTATGCCTCCTCCTGTTCCCATGGACACACTGAACCCTGAGCGCACTCCTCAGCTGGTACACTGAAGACATCAGTAAGTGACCTCTTTGTTGTTGCCTGATGGACAGCAATCGGACCATAAAGCACAACCTAATCCCCACCCCCAACTTTTGGAGGAAAGTGCATCTTATGGTCCAAAAATACAACAATTATTGATTCATAATTCTCCATGTTGTTCATGCAAACTATCACACAGAAAATCTGAGTATTTAGTTGTTGGATTCACCAGTATTTGGCATGCCGCAGGTAGCCAGCCCAGGCAAAATGGCAGTTATTGTCCGCAAAAAATGTTCCCCCACCAACATCTCTCTGTAGTTTCTCTTCTTTGACAGTAAAAATACTGAGGCTCCTCCATGATACTCTGCAGAGGATACTGGTTTGATCCAAATGAGAGGCGGCAACTGGTACCACTTGGTGAGGTGCACAAGGTGAAGTCAGTACTTTTACTATGCAGACGGCACAAAAGCTGTGGGAAGCTGAGACTATCTCAAAGCCCTGTGTCTAATCCAGGTTTTTTTCCCATCACAGATCCATGGTCATGATCTTCTAACGGCCTTCCCACAGTTATTTCTTCAAGAACAAACCCCTCTCCAGTTTGCTAGTCAGTCTCAACACAGACTTGGGAATCTCAGAATTGGGGGCATCTGTCTGATTTCACTATCTGTTCCAGTCCTAGAAGTTTCAGGGTTCACAGACAAGAGGCTTGATGGTGTCTCTGTCTCCTTGGACAGGTTATGGCACCACAGGATCTTACAGGGTGTCTCCACACTGCCAAGGCCAAGGCCCTGAACAAGCCCTTAATCTCTTTACCTGTTCGTCAGGTTTCGGATATTGGTTGTAATTGCTCTTTTCTTGCTTCTAAGTGTTCTCAGTGGACTGGAATATGGTATTTTTCAATGTGGTTAACGTAAGTACGGTTGAAATACTTAGCTGTGCTGTGGAATCATTGATATTTTCTTGTCTCCCACTGTGTGCCCACTTGCATTCCATCTCTCACTGTTGTAAATTGGCTACACAAGTGGAGATGTTGCCATTGGATTACTCAGGTGGCAAAGGCACTGTTCAAAAGACATGTCTGCATCTAACCTCTCCAGTAATAATCTGACTCCACAGAGGAAACACTCCCCTTTTTCATTGGTGTCTCCTGTCTTCATCTTAAGGCATGTGGCTCCTGTTATACTTAATATACATTTCATATGCTCTAATACATTTAGAATATTTTGGAGGCAGATGTCAAGCCAAGGCTTTGATTAAAGTAGAATTAAAGAGTGAAAGCAATCTTTCTTTATAGTTTTCACGATACACTTAAGTAAGTGGTTTGAATTCTTTTTTATTTTTTAATTTTTTATTAATTTATTCTTGTTACATCTCAATAGTTATCCCATCCCTTGTATCCTCCCATTCTTCCCTCCCTCCCATTTTCCCCTTATTCCCCTCCCCTATGACTGTTCCTAAGGGGGATTTTCTCCCCCTGTATATGCTCATAGGGTATCAAGTCTCTTCTTGGTAACCTGCTATCCTTCCTCTGAGTGCCACCAGGTCTCCCCCTCCAGGGGACATGGTCAAATGTGAGGCACCAGAGTTCATGTGAAAGTCATACCCACTCTCCACTCAACTGTGGAGAATGTTCTGTCCATTGGCTAGATCTGGGTAGGGGTTTAAAGTTTACCACCTGTATTGTTCTTGGCTGGTGCCTTAGTTTGAGCAGGACCCACGGGCCCAAATCTGCCTATCATAATGTTCTGCTTGTAGGTTTCTAAGACCCTCTGGATCCTTCTACTTTGCTGTTCTCCCATGCTTCTCTCATCTAGAGTCCCAATAGGACGTCCTCCCCTCTGTCCCAGTTTCCTGGTAAGTGAAGGCTTTCGTGGGACATGCCCCTTGGGCTAGTATGCAGATATAAGTGAGTATATACCATTTGATTCTTTCTGCTTCTGGGTTAACTCACTCATTATGATCATTTCTAGCTCAATCCATTTATCCACAAATTTCAGGAATTCCTTGTTTTTAATAGCTGAGTAGTATTCCATAGTGTATATGTACCACAGTTTCTTTATCCATTCTTCTACTGAGGGACACTTAAGCTGTTTCCATTCTGGCTATTATGAATAAGGCTGCTATGAACATGGTTGAGCAAATTTTCTTGTTGTGTGCTGGAGCATCTTCTGGGTATATTCCAAGGAGTGGAATAGCTGGGTCTTGAGGAAGCCCTATTCCCAGTTTTCTGAGATAGCACCAAATAAACACCTTCAGCAAATTGGCTGGATACAAAATTAACTCAAAAAAGTCTGTAGCCTTCCTATACACAAATGACAAGCTTGCAGAGGAAGAAATTAGGAAAACCACACCCTTCACATTAGCCACAAGCAATATAAAATATTTAGGAGTTACCCTAATTAAGCAAGTGAAGGACTTGTTTGAAAAAAATTTCAAAACTCTGAAGAAAGAGATTGAAGATGACCTGAAAAGATGGAATGATCTTCCCTGCTCATAAATCGGGAGAATTAACATAGTAAAAATGGCCATCCTACCAAAAGCAATCTACAGATTCAATGCAATCCCTATCAAAATACCTACACAATTTTTTAAAGACATTGAAAGTTTAAATGGTATATACTCACTTATATCTGCATACTAGCCCAAGGGGCATGTCCCACAAAAGCCTTCACTTACCAGGAAACTGGGACAGAGGGGAAGGCATCCTATTGGGACTCTAAATGAGAGACGCATGGGAGAATAGCAAAATAAAAGGATCCAGAGGGTCCTAGAAATCTACAAGTAGAACAATATGATAGGCAGATTTGAGCCCAGGGGTCCTGCTCAAACTAAGGCACCAGCCAAGGACAATACAGGAGGTAAACTTTAAACCCCTTCCCAGATCTAGCCAATGGTCAGAATATTCTCCACAGTTGAGTGGAGAGTGTGATATGACTTTCTCACGTACTCTGGTCCCTCACATTTGACCATGTTCCTGGAGGGGGAGACCTGGTGGCACTCAGAGGAAGGACAGCAGGTAGCCAAGAAGAGACTTGATACCCTATGAGCATATACAGGGGGAGGTAATCCCTCTCAGGAACAGTCATAGGGGAGGGGAATAATGGGAAAATGGGGGGCGGAGGGGAATGGGAGGATACAAGGGATGGGATAAACATTGAGATGTAACAAGAATAAATTAATAAAAAAAAGGAAAAAAATAAAAAATAATGAAGTTTAATTCTGAACTTCATATGGAAAAACAAAAACCCAGAATAGCTAAAACAATCTTGTACAATAAAAGATCCTCTGGAGGAATCTCCATACCTGATCTCAAACTGTACTATAAAGCAATAGTAATTGAATTCTTTTTTAACCATTCGATGCTTTACAGAATGCTTCCTTCCATGTAGCCCAGTTCAGGGAAGATGCAGGATTTTTTCATGATCCCAGAAGTCCTCTACAGCCTCTTGTTCAGGTCACACTAATCAAGAGGTAGCACGGGTGTGCACTTTCTATGGCAGGTTAGGCTTTAATACATTTTCCTCCACACAAAAGCATATAACTTCATTGTTAACAGTTACTTTGCACATCTTAAACTTTGGGCACTATCCATTTTGTTGTCTGTTTATAAATGGCTTTTCTGTGATACATTTTTATTAATTGGTAATTGGATAAAGCTACCATGAATGGTGACAATGTTATTATTTGTAACAGAAGGTCACTGTATTTGTTGATGGAACAAAGGTTGCTATTTCGATATGTATGTGTATATATATATATTCTAAGTAAATGTTTATGTTTCTGTGACTTTATCATCTCAGTCTTTTCAAGCAGTGACCTCCTCTCCTCTTGTTACTTGTAAATACTTAAGAAACGATTTGTGGAGTGTAGTCACCCCACCATACAGAGCTTTATTCCCATTGTTCTATGTTGCTTAGTGCTTCCTCATCTTTGCAATTACCGTGTCTATTAATCATTAGTCTACTAAGAGTTTCCTAGTTCCCACGTGTGAGAGATAAATGTGATATTTGTCTTTCTACACCAGGCTTATTTATCTTCATGTTATTCTCCATTTTACTGTACATAAAAGATACCATGCTTTTTGTGGTTGAACAACATTCCTTGTGCATCTATGTTACCATTTCTTCATCCTCTCATCCCCAGATGGATGTGCAGGATTATTCTGCTTCTTTGATACTATGACTACATCTCCACAAGGGCATGTCAGTGTCACTGTGATGTGCTGATTTTCTTTCCTGGATATATTTTCTGCTTTTTGAAGCAGTGCCTCATTATATAGCTCTGGCTAATCTGAAACCTTTTGGTGTTAATAATCTTGCATTTAAACAGCCTCAGTCTCCCAACAGATGGGATAAAGGGTGCTTTGCCAGCATGTCCACCAATTTTGAAATGATGTGATTTTTCAGATACATTTACAAATTCTTTGAGGATTTCATACAATATATTTTGATCAGGTTCACTTTGCCTCCTCAACTTTCCCATATACATCCCCACTTCCCGGCTCTTTCAACTTTTAATCTCCTTTGCTTTAAAACACACTGAGTCCAATTTCTGTTGGCCAACCACTCTTTTTTTTCTCAACTACTCTTAAGCACAGCATCTACTCTGGAGTGTGGTGTATAGAGAGAGATTACATCACTAAACAAAACTGACTCTGCTTTTTGTCAGCAGCCACCAAATGTCAATAGCTACTCAGATAAGGGTGGAACTATGTGCCCAGTTCCTCCTCATTTTCCTAAAAACCCCATAATTTCATTTTTCTTACAGCTAAGTAATGTTCCATTGTGTAAATACTATAGTTTCACTACCCATTACTCATATGATGGACACTTATGTTATTTTAATTTCCTGGCTAGTGTGAATACCGTGGCAATGTGCATAAAGAGCAAGTGTTGCTTTATTAAAATATGCAGACCTTTGGCTATATGACTAAAGATGGTGTACCTGATGCTTGTACTGTGTCTACTTCCATCTCTTTGAGGAACCTCCATGCTGATTTCTATAGTAATTGTACCAGTTTGCACTTCCACTAGCAGTGAATAATTGCTCCATTCCCCACATCCTTGCAAGCATCTGCTGTCATTTTTTTTTCTTAACCTTGGTTATTCTTACTGAGATAAGATGAAATCTCAAAAGATGTTTACTTTCCATTTTTCTGATGGCTTAGAATGTTGAACTATTTCTAAATGTTTCTTAGCTATTTGTGTTTCATCTTCTGAAAATTCTGTTTAATTCCATTCCCCATTTTTACCGGGATTGTTTGTTTTCTTTTTTATTTTAATTTTATTAATTTATTCAGATTACAACTCAATTGTTATCCCGTCACTTGTATCCTCCCATTCCTCCCTCCCTCCCACTTTCCCCCTATTCCCCTCCCCTAGGTCTAAGACTGAGGGGAACCTCTTCCCCCACTATATGGTCATAGGCTATCAAGTTTCATCTTGGTAGCCTGCTTATTCTTTCTTTGAGTGCTATCAAGCCTCCCCACCAAGAGGAGGTGGTCAAATATGGAGCACCAGAGTTTATGTCCGAGTCTGTCCCCGCTCTCCACATAACTGTGGAGAATGTCCTGTCCATTGCCGAGATCAGAGTAGGAGTTCGATGTTTACTACTTGTATTGTGCTTGGTTAGTGCAATAGTTTGAGCAGAACCCCCTGGGCTCCAATCTACCCATCAAGACGTTCTCTTTATAGGTTTCTAGGACCCTCTGAGTCCTTCTATTTCCCCATCTTCTATATTTCTCTTACCTAGAGTCTAAGTACGATATGCTCACACCTATCCCAATCTCCTGGTAAGTGAAGACTTTTATTGGACATGCCTTTTGGGCTAGTGCCCAATTATAAGTGGCTATACTCTATGTGAGTCTTTCTGTTTCTGGGTTAACTCACTCAGAATGATCATTTCTAGTCCCATCCATTTGTCCAGAAATTTCAGGATTTCCTTGTTTTTAATAGCTGGGTCATATTCCATAGTGTAAATGTACCACAGTTTCTTTATCCATTCTTCAACTGAGGGACATTTAAGCTGTTTCCATGTTCTGGCTATTATGAATAAGGCTGCTATGAACATGGTTGAGCATACGTCCTTGCTGTGTGGTGGAGCATTTTCTGGGTATATTCCAAGGAGTGTTTTCTTGCTGTTTAAAGTTTTGAGTTATTTCTATGTTCTATACACTAATACACTGTCAGATGTGTAGCTGTTAAGGACTTCCTGCCATTCTGTAGGTTGCCTCTTCACTCCTGGTGGTGTTCTTTTCTGTACATATGTATAATTGTAGCCTGTGGACTTATTTGGCCATTACTTATCTTAATGCTTGTACTACTGTGCTTTTCTGTGACAATCAGTTATTTTCCATGAAATTAGATTTGTTATTGTCTCAGGATTCAAATATTTTTAAATCTTCCCCTTTATCTCTGGGGCAGGTACACCCAGGGAATGGAAGCTAATATCACAAGTTATAGGTACTATTAGAAGAGTAATTTACAATATCATATGTTCTTGAATTAGCTAACCTGATGCAGAATCTGCCAGGAACATTAGAAAGATTTGCTGTTGTGATTCTGTTTCTGCAGAACCTCTTGCAAGACTAAATATTGCACTGTCTCTGGGTGACAGGGGGTGCCTTTGTCAGACATAACACTGTCTGGGTGGCTCCAAAGGGTAAATAATACTTCAGTATCTCAAGTTTGAAATGGAGGCAGACATAATGTATAAAACTCAACAATTTATGACTAAGTTAGGGATAAAATAGATTGTGAGCCATACTATGAAAACTGTATGTGAGATAAAATGTGAGCCAAGATAATAAAGTATTACAGAGCCAAGTGGGGAAGTGGGGAACGCCACTGGACTCAGTAAACGAGACATTTCACTGAAAGACTGCTACAAAGCAAAAAATATTTCCAGATAAGGAGCACTGCAAATAATTTCCAAAAACAGGCTTATATATGTGGTAGGGTGAGTTCACATAGGAACTCATGCAGGAACATATAGAAGAATGTTAGTGAGTCTTCTGTATCAAGCTACAAAGTATGACTTGCTCAGTGACTGGGAAGAGACATTGTGAGTTATAAGCAGGGGCAGAGGGCCAGTTATCTTCAGGCACGTGGTCTGTACTCCTTGGGTGATAGAGAAGGAAACTGGGAATGGCAAGAAGTCAGAAATTATGAAACAGACATTGAGAGCGTAAGTTAGGAAAGCTGTAGTTGCACACTTTGAGGACCAGCTGGACTAGAGAGGTAAAGAGGGTGCAGAACGCTGTTCCCGGATCATGGAGCAGCATCTCTGAGACCCTATCAGGACAGAGGGTACAGGTAAGACAGTGAGTCAGGGGACGGAGCTGTGCTCCATAGACAAAGCAACTTGAAGCACTGAGTAGCTAAGGATGAACTTCTGTATAAGGGCACTGAAGCTACACAGAAACATCTGTAGACGGTGGCAATGACTTCATCTGTGGGTCTATTGACTTTAGTGTTAACTGTGGTTCATTGAGACAGAAAAGCTTGAAAATTACTTTGGGAAAAAAATTTTTAAATTACTTTGGGGTTATAGGCCTGGGTTTTGAGAAATGTTCTTCTCGGGGGTGATAGGTTTGAAGTAGGTTAGCATCAGGACAGTTCCAAATACAGGAGAAGTCACAGATTACAATAAGTAAAATTCAGGAAGATACATGGATACTTGGTAGCGGGGATGCCACTATCAGGTTGAAATGGGTAGTGGAGCAGCCACTCCAGATAGCAGGAAAAAATCAAGTTCCTGAGAATCTAGGAGGCCAGCTGCGAAGGAGTATTCTCGGTATGTGCCATCTAAAATTGTCACCATGTGACAAATACCTGCTCTGGAGGTAAGAGGTACAACTGTGTCACCAAGCACTGTCCCCAGAGCACAGTGCTTAGTAGTGACAGAGAAGGAAAGCACAGGCAGATCCTCAGAGAGGGATGTTCCCGTCATTCCACATATCCAAGACGAGGAAGGAGCAGGTGTCCCTCATGAGCCAAATCTACAGGGTGAGAGTTTCTAGGTGGGAAAAAAAGTAAAGGAAATATATTGGCTTTTCCAGTGGTGTGCTACAGACAATAAAAGGCAATAGGTTTTCATGAAAGAAATACATTCACTCCTTTCTTTTCTGACAGCAGAGAGTTTGGAGTGGTAAACTAGTAGTCTCTCAGAAGACAACAGACATCTCTGTGAACTGAATACTCCTCACAAGGATGGCCAGTCCCAACCAGACAATTGTGACAGAGTTTGTGCTGGAAGGCTTCTCAGAGCATCCTAGCTTAAGACTGTTCCTGATAGGTTGTTTCCTGTCGCTCTACACAATGGCTCTAACAGGCAACACTGTGATCATCGCTTTGGTCACCGCCAGCACTGGGCTCCACAGTCCCATGTACTTTTTCCTCTGTAATCTGGCCACCATGGACATTGTATGCACCTCCTCTGTGCTGCCGAAGGCCCTGGTTGGCCTAGTCTCTGAGGAAAACACCATCTCCTTCAAGGGATGCATGGCCCAGCTCTTCTTCCTTGTCTGGTCTGCATCCTCTGAGCTGCTGCTGCTCACAGTCATGGCCTATGACCGCTATGTGGCCATCTGCTGTCCCCTGCACTACAGCTCTAGGATGAGCCCACGGCTGTGTGGGGCCCTGGCCATGGGTGTGTGGTCCATCTGTGCACTGAATTCATCTATCAACACTGGCCTAATGACACGACTGTCATTCTGTGGTCCCAAGGTCATCACCCACTTCTTCTGTGAGATCCCCCCCTCTCCTCCTGCTCTCCTGTAGCCCCACATATATAAATAGCATTATGACTCTTGTGGCAGATGCCTTTTATGGAGGCATCAACTTCGCACTCACCTTGCTATCCTATGGCTACATCATCGCCAGCATCCTGCGCATGCGCTCTGCTGAGGGCAAGAGGAAGGCCTTTTCTACCTGCTCATCCCACCTCATCGTGGTCTCTGTGTACTGCTCATCTGTGTTCTGTGCCTATATCAGTCCTGTTTCTAGTTACAGCCCAGAAAGAAGCAAAGTGACTTCGGTGCTCTACTCGGTCCTCAGCCCAACCCTGAACCCCCTCATCTACACACTGAGGAACAAGGATGTCAAGCTGGCCCTGGGTAGGCTCTTGCCCTCTTTCTCACATTAAGTGGATATGCAGGCTGTTCTCCAGCCTGAGATGTTCCTCTACCTGCTTTCCTGAGAGCAGCCTCATGGAGTGGGGTTGTGGCTACTGCTGCTTCAGAAAGCCTTTCCTGATGCAAGGACTGGACAATTCTGCTTACTTTAACATCAAAAACAACAAAATTCTTAGAGGCAATGTAGACAAAACACTCAACCTTTATTTCCTGATAAATACAAGCCATTTCAAAAGTAATTAAAGACCCTAAATGGAGATTCTATGTTCCTGGACAGAAAGATTTTCAGTGAGTGACGATGGTGACTCTCACAAAATAAAGCCCTTTCATGCACGGCTGTCCTGTAAGCATCACAGGGCTTTGTTTCAGAACTATAGATAATGAATCTAAACTTAATAAGGAAACTTGAGGGGCCCGCATGGCTACAGGGTCTTGGGAAGAGCAAAATTGAGAGCTCAGGTTCTCCATTTCTAAGCTTCCTTTTGAGCTGTGGGAGTCAAAGAGGGCATGGAGAAAGAGACAAGCTACAGAGCAGAAATAAAGTTGAAGTTTCAAAATGTGAACTTACATATGTGAGTCCCCAGTATTTACGAAAATGATGACAATCATATCCATGGGAAAGATTAATTCCAACAAAAAGTTTTGGGGGAAGTAAACGAATGACTGCACACAAAGGGCAAAGTAGAACTTTTCTTCTGTACTATAAATGAAAATCAACATATATCATAGATGAAATGTTAGTGTTAAAACTTTTCTTTCATATAATGTACTTTAATCACATTATTTCCCCTCTCATAGCTCCTAGATTCTACCTACCTACTTTCCCACCCACCCAGTGTCCCTGTTTCAAATAAAATGAAAAAACACAAAAAAAATCCTGTTGTTTTAAAAGAAAATCTCAGATGTTCTATTTTACCAAAAAAAAAACTCAGTAACCAGATGCTGGGGTGAAAACCTGATAGCTCAGAGAGGCAGAGAAAGCACCCAGCTCACCTTCCTACTCAGCTCATGTCCCAGTGGAAAAGGCCCCAAAGGCTCACTAGCTCAGCTGACAGGCCAGGAGGAAAAGGCCAAAAAACCCAAGGCCACAGGCTTGCTAGCTCAAAACCCAAAAAGCCAAAGGCCAAGGAGCTGAGGAGCTCAAAAGATAAAGGGCTAAAAGCCAAGGAGCTGAAGAGCTAAAAGTCCAAGAACCCCTTCTACTTCTGCACGCTGTCTTAAATACCCTGCTACTCAAAGTCCCTCCTACTGTTTAATGCCTGTCAGCTGGCTTCCTGCTCTGTCACTTGACCTAGGGTTAACTTTATTAAATCCTGTGTACAGAAAGCACTTGGATTAAAGTTGAGCTAGGGCTCAACTGCACCAAACAAAAGACAAGTTTTTACAGTTCATCATCTCAGGGATCACAATAATATCGAAGACAGGTTTTTATAGTTCACAATCTCGGGGATCACAATGGGATCAAATAATCAAAAACAAAACAAACCAAAAATAAAAAGAATTGAATTCATTTTGTATTGACCAAACACTCCTAGCTAAAATCCTTAAGCCCTCCAAGACTAGCAAAGAGGAGGAGGAGCAAAGGAAGAGGAAGTGCATCTGTGGCAGGCTGCTGCTAAGACACTGGTGGGAAGACAGCTCAGCATCTGCAGCAACTGCTGCTGAAAAGACGCTGTATCCCTTTCAGACTAAATGCATTCCTCGTCGACTTACTGCCTTATTCTTCCTAAATGCTGTTCCACACCAGGATTTATTATTAATATCACATATGTTGTATTAATCAACTGTTCATCTTTATGACCAAAATACCTCTTCAAAACTTTTATTCTGTCTCATGGCTTCAGAGCACTCGGTCTGTGAGCACTTGGCTCTTTGTTTTGGTCTAGTGTGAGGGAGGGCCTCATGGCAGTGGGCATACATGGTGGAGAAGCTTCCTATCATAGCGGCAAGCCAGAACACACATTAGAGGAACACCTGTGCTCAACTGCCTGTCTCCTTTTTCTTTTAGTTCATGCATTCTACTCCCCGTTCCCTGGGGTGCTGCTGCTCACATGCTGAGGAAGTTCCCCCTTCAGTAAATCCTGTCCTGGAAACACTCCCACCAGCTGACAGGTTCCTTCTATTGTGGTGGCAACAGTGGGCATGCTGGGAGAAAGCAATCCAAAGTGCAGCTGTGCAGTTTATGAGGCAGTGTGAAGGGTTTGCTTTGCTATCTGCAGCTGCCTCAGAGTATGGGGAATAGCAGGCAGGTCTTTCTGCGAATGACAGACTCCAGGGACAGATCCAAAGTGTGGTCCCTATGACCATGTGGTTTTTCATCTGCATAGCAAAAAGGAATTCTGACATTCTCCTCAGTTTCTATTCTCTTGACTCATGAGGTGAATGAAAGAGCAAGCTAGGGACACACCCTATGGAAACAGCTTTTGAATGTAGGTTGACATTGTGTGTCTGCCAAGTCTCTGAGCAAACTGTGCATACATCTAGGACCTGACTTTTCATACAGACAAGAGTTGGCCACTTGGACTGACTTTCACATGAACTCTGGTACCCCATATTTGACCATGTCCTCTAGATGGGGAGGCCCGGGGGCACTCAGAGGAAGAATAGCAGGCTACAAAGAAGAGACTTGATACCCTATGACCATACACAGGGGGGAGGAGGTCCCCCTCAGTCATAGTCATAGGGGAGGGGAGTAGGGGGAAAGTGGGAGGGAGGGAGGAATGGGAGGATACAAGCGATGGGATAACAATTTAGATGTAATATGAATAAATTAATAAAATAAAATAAAAAATAGAAAAAAAACAAAAGAGTTGGCCACTCTTCAGCAAGGTAGCCATGTGGTGGCATTAGGAATGAAAATAAGATCAGCAAAGGGCTGTGGGAGGTGAGAGAAGGCAGTGAGAGGGATCTGCTGTTGATGCAGCTGTTGACCTGGAATGTAGGCCATAACATTAAGATCCCGAAGCCAGTGACAGACTCTCTCTGACAATGCAGCTTGACATCCATGTGGCAGCAATAAGTCCTGCACCTCCATTCCAGAAGCTTCCTTCTCCCTAAGACATCAAACCAGGGAAAGGCAGCTAGGACACAGGCCTAGCCCAAGAAAGAAGGTTGGTCCTCTGAGGTCAAGGCTCACTAGCTGACAGGGTGTCTCAAATGGCTCAGATTCTGAGCCACTAAGCTGGTCCTCAACCCAGACTCAGAAGAGCTTCCCAGGGAGACAGACCAGGATCTTGGGCTGACCGTGAAGCAGTAAACCCCAATAGTCACATGCTGCTAGTCCAACACGTGCTTGAAGCACATGGGCCCACAGAGAGCAGACAAGACGCCTTTGTCAGCTAGAGTTTGTGCATTAGCTATCAGCACAGAAAGGGGCAGGATCTTATAACCTGACTTGGGCAATCAGGGTGCAATGAGTCCTGAGCATTTCCCTGTGTATGAGCCATGAGTCTAGAAGTGCAGCAAGATCCAGCCTATTGTGCTATCCACTGTGGCCTCAAAAGCAAGCAGGCGGCGTGAACAGACTGCTCTCAGGCAACCAGCAAGGCCAGGATGAAAATGAGATTCAGGCCCCTAAGGGAAGTGCGTTGTCTACTTCTGCAATGTCCTGTTCTGTACTAGAATATGGTCCCAGAGATTCTAGATGTTGAGTACATATTGGTGAAGTTCCTACCACCCTGCGACCTTCCAGATCACTAATTTCTCACCATCCTGTTGGGTCTAGTGGAAAGAGAGATGCTAGCAGGTTATGTTATGCCAATTCTGCTTCCATTTGTCAACCGGAAAATCAATGTCAATATGATAAAGGTCCCATCAGAACTGGCAGGCTTATGTGCCTTTGCCTGGGATGAACTTTCATTCTTGTTTGTTTTCACCTTCCCAGCCACAGGGTCCACGGGACACTGTCTGTTTGTCCAAGCCGCCCTAAATTTCACAAAGACTGTTACTGGCCAGTGGCCAAGGTATGTTTATAGTGTCCCTGAATACTATGTGTTCAGATCCAGTTGCCAGTTTTAAAAGAAGCCCATGTTTCATTTAAAATCTTTCCTTGAGGTCCCATTTATTAATGGTTGACCTTAGAAGCTGGGCTGTTGATGTTCTGTTCAGGAAGTTGTCTCCTGTGCTAATGAGTTCAAGGCTCTTCCTCACTTTTGCTTCTGTAAGGCAGAAGACACTGTCAACAGAGAAAAGCAACAGCCTGAAGATTGGGAAAAGATCTTCACCAACCCTACACCTGACAATGGGCTACTCTCCAAAATATATAAAGAGCTCAAAAAATTAAACACTCCCAACCAAATAACCCAATTAAGAAATGGGGTTCAAAAGCAGCAGCCTACAGACTGGGAAAAGATCTTCACCAGCCCTTCATCTGACAAAGGTCTAATATCCAAAATATATAAAGAACTCAAGAAATTAAACACCACAAAACCAAACAACCTAATTGTGAAATGGGGCTCAGAACTAAACAGAGAATTCTCAACAGAGGAATATCAAATGCCTGAGAAACACTTAAAGAAATGCTCGTCCTCGTTAGTCATCAGAGAAATGCAAATCAAAACAATACTGAGATTCCATCTTACACCCATCAGAATGGCTAAGATCAAAAACTCAAGTGACACCACATGTTGGCAAGGATGTGGAGAAAGAGGAACACTCCTTTATTGCTGGTGGGAATGCAAACTAGTACAACCACTTTGGAAAGCTATCTGGCGCTTTCTCGGGAAAATGGGAATAGGGCTTCCTCAAGACCCAGCTATTCCACTCCTTGGAATATGCCCAGAAAATGCCCTACCACACAACAGGGACATATGTTCAGCCATGTTCATAGCTACTTTATTCATAATAGCCAGAACATGGAAACAGCCTAAGTGTCCCTCAGTAGAAGAATGGATAAAGAAACTGTGGTACATTTACACTATAGAATACTACTCAGCTATTAAAAATGAGGAATTTCCTAAATTTGTGGACAAATGGATTGAACTAGATATTATCATAATGAGTGAGTTCACCCAGAAGCGAAAAGAGTTAAATGGTATATACTCACTGATATCGAGACACTAGTCCAAGGGATACATCCCATGAAAAACTTTACTTACCAGGAAAGTGGATTAGAGGAGAGGACATCCTATTGAGACTTTAGGTGAGAGTAACATGGAAGAATGGGGAAATAGTAGGACCCACAGGGTCCTGGAAACCTACAAGAAGAACTTTATGGCAGGCAGATCTGGGTCCTGGGGTCCTCCTCAAACTAAGGCACCAGCCAAGGGGAATATTGGCAGTAAACTTCGAACGCCTACCCAGACCTAGCCGACGAACAGGATATTCTCCACCATTGAGTGTAGAGTGAGATCTGAATCTCACACGAACTCTGGTGCCCCTTTTCTGACCATGTCCCCTGGATGGGGAGGCCTGGCGGCACTCAGAGGAAGGATAGCAAGTTGCCAAGAAGAGACTCGATACTCTAAGAGCATATATAGGGGAAGGAGGTCTCCCTCAATCACAGACATGGGGAGGGGAGAAGGGGTAAAGCGGGAGGGAGGGAAGAATAGGAGGATACAAGGGAAGGGCTAACAATTGAGATGTAATATGAATAAATTAATTAAAAAATGAAAAAAACAAAACAAAACAAAACAAAAGAAAGAAAGAAAAAGAAATGAGGTTCAGAGCGAAACAGAGAATTCTCAACAGAGGAATATCGAATGGCTGAGAAACACTTAAAGAAATGTTCAATGTCCTTAGTCATTAGGGAAATGTAAGTCAAAATGACCCAAGATTCCATCTTACACCCATCAGAATGGCTAAGATCAAAAACTCAAATGACAGCACATACTGATGAGGATGTGTAGAAAGTGGAACACTCCTTCATTGCTGGTGGGAGTGCAGACTTGTACAACCACTTTGGAAATCAATCTGGTACTTTCTCAAAACTCTGGGAATAGGGCTACCCCAAGACCCAGCTATTCCACTCCTTGGAATATACCTGAAAGATGCTGCATCATACAACAAGGACATTTGTTCAACTATGTTCGTAGCAGCCTTATTCATAAAAGCCAGAACCTGGAAACAGCCTAAATGTCCCTAAACAGTCAAAGAATGGATAAAGAAACTGTGGTACATTTGCACTATGGAATACTACTCAGCTATTAAAAACAACAAATTTGCAGGCAAATGGTTGAAACTAGAATTGATCATCCTGAGTGAGTTAACCCAGACCCAGAAAGATACACATGGTATATACTCACTTATATTTGAATACTAGCCCAACATGGATGTCCTCTGAGAGTCTTCATTCAGCTTGGGATTGAGACCAATGCTGGGACTTGCTATTGGGTCTCCAGGTGAGAGAGGTATGGGAGAATGGGGAGACAGAAGGACCCAGAGGGTCTTCGAAGCCTACAAGAAGACCATCAAGGTTGGCGGATCTGGACCCTGGGGGCTTACACTAACTACTGTACCAAGCAAGGACAATGCATGCAGAAACCCAGACCCCCTATTCAGATCTAGCCAATGGACAGCGCATTCTCCACCGTTGTGTGGAGTGTGGGGACTGATTCTGACATGAACTCTGGTGACCCCTATTTGATCACTTCCCCTTGGTGGGGAGGCCTGGTGGCACTCAGAGGAAGGGGAAGCAGGCTATCCAGATGAGATCTAAGAGGTTGTGATCCAGATGGGTCAAAGATACCACAAGAAAACCCACAAAATCAACTAATCTGGGCTCATAGGAGATCAGAGAGATTGAGCCAACCAGGGAGCCTGCATGGGTCTGACCTTGGTCCTCTCCATATATATGTTCCAGTTGTGTAGTCTTATAGGACTCCTAACAGTGGGAGAAAAAGCTGTCTCTGACTCTGTTGCCAAGTTTTACCACCCTTTTCTTCCCACCGGGTTAACTCCTCAGGCCTTAGAAGGAGGGGAAGTGCCAATCTTGTTGTAACTTGATATGCCATGTTTGGTTGACCTTCCTGGGAGACCTGCCCTTTTCTGAAGGAGGGGTGGAATTGGGGGGGTGAAGTGGGACAAGGGAACTGAGAGGAGGGGAGGGTAGAGAACTGCAGAAGAGATGCAATATATTAGAGAAAATTTTTAAAAAAATTAAAAAGAAGCCTAGATAAACCTAAGTACACCTTAGTAAAAGTATATCCCTAATCCTGTCTGTGAAATTCAATTATAGAGTATTTGTTGCTGATCTAAAATATAGGTTGAAGTAGACATCATGTATTTTCTGTTGCAATGGTAGCTGAGGCGCTACCAAACACCACTCTATTTCTGTGTCTTTGAGGCCAGCAACAATTGGTAAACTGCCCCATGTCAAGACTCAGGTGTCAGAGAGGTGAACCACCAGGTCATATAGACTTGAAAGTGCCCTCGATGCCATCTATACTCACCTCAACACCTACTGTCCAGAGGGGTCATGAGGAGACTGCTGCCTGTACAGTCTCCTTAGAGTGACTGGAAGGACAAGAGATGGATACAGAACAGGGTCATTCTTCCTGCTCAGAGAAGTAAGGTGAATCCTTCGCATGCTGCCTCTACTAAGGAAGGGCATGAAATAGACACTGTGTTCAGGTCCCTCAGATAGTCAGACTAATAATGGTAACAGAAATGCTGGGGACAGATGCTGCTGCTGAAAGGTTTCCCTTACAAGCCCTCTAAACCTCATCTAGGTTCTGTATCAGGGATCTGGCTCCAACCACCCCTGACACATGACTGATAGGTGTCACTGTACCTTTATCTATTTGTAAGTAAGGCACATAAGCTCCAAAACACTGGAAAATTCACACATATGGGTACAGGCTTAGGGCTGGGCATCCAGTAGTCAATGGACAGAAACTAGACAGACAGACAGACAGACAGAGTGTGGTGACATTAACCTGTGACTTCCTCTGTAGACATCAGAAGTGTTCACAGATTTGCATCCATCTTTTTCTGACACAGGAGACCGTCACACTCTTAAGTGCCCCAAACTCTGAAAGTATATCTGCTGATTGGACAACTGGCAGGTGGGAGAAGGAACAGCCTAATTTTAAGCATCAATGCACATGGAGGGTTTTTGAAACTAGGAAACTTTCTAGTTGATTCCCTAAGTGACAGTCTTCGATATCTTGCAGATGTTCAGATCCTAGGAGAGAGGCCAACCAAGATCTCAGGATCTCACACCCTCAGGATCTCACCAAGCCATTCAGTCTGTGGAAGGTTTCTTCTGTCTCGCTGCTCAGAGTTCAGTAGTATCTGCCAACATCAAGAAATATTGACTTATATCTGGACAGCTTTGGCTACATGATGCAACCCAAGACAACCTCTGGCCCCCGTGGGAGGTCTTCCCCAAGCTCTGGGTCACGTGGCCTTGTACCTGACTGTCAGATCCACAGTAAAGATTATTCAGAAGATCATTTCCAGGGCATACAGGTCACAGATGTTTTTCTGTGTTCCTGATGTCTGTGGCCAGAAGCCAGATGCTGGCCCAGAACTTTCTCAGACATTCGCATCCAGGTTAGCCTACTCTCTGCATAGCAATGGAGGTGAGTACAGAGCTGGAGTCATGCAGGATGTCGTGTGCCCCTAAATGGACCTACTCCTCCACCAACCTAGTTTCTCTTACTTGCTCCTGGAGGTACAAGTTTCAGGGTAGCAAATGCCTTCAGCATCACAAAATGCTAATGAGGAAACAGAATGAAGGTGTAACTTACACTCTTGGTACTAGAAAGATATTAATTTAAATTTTAAATTGGGGGCAATGTATATGTATTTTTTATTAAGCCTATATTCAAACATAAAACCCATCACAACAATAATGACATTTTCACTTTTATTTTGCTTTCACCTCCACTTTTTTTGTACAGTCCCTTCCTTCTAGCCTGAGCAGCCAAAAGTGTTCACATAGTCTGGAACAACAAAATAAAAGAATGTTATGCGGACAGAGGAGCTGAAACAAGGATTTCCCCTACCCATTGTGCATTTCTCCAGTTCACACAACCATGTAAGAAATAATGACTGCAAAGAAGGTCACCATAGTGCAGTTCTTAGTCACCATGTCCAGAGTCTACTTAAAACTCACCACATTTTCCCCTGAGGCCCTTTTCTCTCCTGGACCCTCTTGGCCTTTCAGCATCATGTCTCCTCTTTCCCTTTATTATCTTTCCTTGTCTGCCATGAAGGTGACACATTCCCTCTGGTCAGTTAACCCAGCGTTTCCTCACAGTTGGTGGTGGTTGCGAATGATGGGAAGGTCGCTGAGGTGATACGCTGTCTCAGCGTACTGCTCTGAGGACTCGTCACATCACGCTCATGGGCCTGTCACAGTAGCCTGACCCTAGCCAGCCTCCACACTGGTATTTCAAGAACATTTCATTCATTCTTTTGCTGTGTAAATCCTTCTGCTGCATGTAAGAAACATCTTGTTTTACATTGCTAGTTAGTCATTTATACACAACTCACGCATTTCCTACTAATCAGGTCACAAACGACTCCAAGTAAATGATTCTGCCCATTTTCAGTGCAGGATAACTGGCTATTGTGAGAGTAGGCAGATGCCATCCTGGAAAAGTAAGAATGCTGAAACATGTCACTCAACCCTGGGGATCTTAGGGTTTCCCAGCCAGAGCAGGGTGCTCACTTCTACAGAGTCCTTGCTCTCTATTGCTGAATGGCACAGTGTCTGTGGCATTGACCTTTTCTCGGAAAGCCATTTTTTGTAATTATTTATTTATTATTATGGATACAGTGCTCTGCTTGTGTGTATACCTGCAGACCAGAAGAGGGCATCAGATCATATTATAGATGGCTGTGAGCCACCATATGGTTGCTGGGGATTGAACTCAGGACCTCTGGAAGAGCAGTTAGTGCTCTTAACCTCTGAGCCATCTCTCCAGCCCAGAAGGCCATTCTTATATCACTTCCACGGAGGCAAATTCTAAGAACAGGGACAGCTGGGTTTCATCTTCTGATCCATTTACTATTATTCAGACAACTAAACACTCACACATCATTTAACAAATCCACCATCCAGCTATGTATTCACTTACCCACCCATTCAGGTATCACATGCATCAATTTCTAGGATAATGTTACTGGAATTTGATGGAAAGTGCATTGGACTATAAATTACCATGTGGGAAATTGAAATCTGGAGTATACTGGGTCTCCACTTGCATAAGCAAAGTCTATGAGCACAATAGAAATGACCTCTAGGGACAACGTTAGCCAAACGGCTCAACTTTACTCTGGGTGAACAAAGGCTACATAGCCCTTGGGCAGGGGGGATTCACAGGATAGGTTTCTCATTTTGCTGAGAAATCTTCAGCAAAGAAGAATTTCAAAAGTAAATCTAATTTTGAAAAACTGGGAGGGGGAATAAGCTATTTGAATAAAACTCATCAATGAACCCTGTAAGCTCGCTTTAGGGAGTCTCAAATGTAGCATAAGGAATAGAGGAGCTGAAAAGATTCTAGCATGTAAATAACATGCTAAATGTAGGGAGAGAGGCCGTGCAGAGTACGAAACACTCAGGCAAACCCCCTTACATTTTTTTAAAGATTTATTTATTTATCATATACACAGTGTTTTGCCTGCATGTACACCAGAAGAGGGCCTCAGATCTTATTATAGATGGTTATGAGCCACCATGTGGTTGCTAGGAATTGAACTCAGGACCTTTGGAAGATCAGCCAGTGCTCTTAACCTCTGAGCCATCTCTCCAGCCAGCAAACCCCCTTTCTATGTGTGTTTATTTCAGATGAAGTATGTTCACAGGGACACAGAGGCTGAGACAGCAGCAGCTTGGTGCAACCTGTTTACACATTCTGAAACCTGCAGAAGATGTTAAAAACCAGAGACACCTCAGAAAGCATGACAAGAGCTCTGCAGGGTGAGGGCACAGTTCCCACCCACTGTGTGAAGACACTATGCCCATCTCTTCCACACCCCTTCGCAGGGAGGCTATAGCCTGGAACCTCAGGTCACTTAAATTGTTCCCGAGTGCTTTTTCCTTCGGTTTCCATCATGAGAATTCTCAGGACAAATGCCTGACCCTAGTCTCATAAAAGCACAGGTTTAATTAATATAGAGACAAAATATGGCTTGATTTTGGTTGAGACACTTTAAGAGACACCTTCAGAGGCCATTGTGACATGCCAAGGTAAGTGGACCTTGCCCTACAGCCTGTAACCTTCCTGGATAAAATAAAGATCCCCAGCACACATTTCACCACAAAAGTGCCTCAGTGTTCAAATCTTAGCACAGAAACACCCACATAGTCATGATAAGGAATTTGATGAAGGGTGGCCTTTATTCATATGTTATTTTTATATTACAATTAAACTTGACTCTTCCGTGCTTCCACTGTGTCCCATAAGTTTGGGTATGCTGTGCCTTCATTTTCATTAAATTCCATAAAGTCTTTGATTTATTTTTTTCCTTGGCCCAGTGGTCACTGAGTAGGAGTTGTTCAGTTTCCATGAGTTTGTAGGCTTTCTTTTGTTTCTGTTGTTGTTGAAGTCCAGCTTTATTCCATGGTGGTCTGATAAGATACAGGGAGTTATTTTGATTTTCTTTTCTTTTTGTTTGTTTGTTTTGTTTTTTTATTATTAATTTATTCAAATTACATCTCAGTTGTTAGCCCATCCCTTGTATCCTCCCACTCCTCCCTCCCTCCTGCTTCCCCCCATTCCCCTCCCCTATGTCTGTGACTGAGGAGGACCTCCTTCCCCTGTATATGCTCATAGGGTATCGAGTCTCTTCTTGGTGACCTATTATCCTTCCTCTGAGTGCCACCAGCCGTCCCCATCCAAGGGACATTGTCAAATATGGGGCACCAGAGTTTGTGTGAAAGTCAGATCTCCTTTTCCACTTAACGGTGGAGAATGTCCTGTCCATCGGCTAGTCTGGGTAGGGGTTCAAAGTTTACTGTCTATATTTTCCTGGCTGGTGCCATAGTTTGAGGAGGACCCCAGGGCCCAGACCCGCCTGTAGTTTTCCAGGACCCTCTGGATCCTTCTTTTTCCTCATTCTCCCAGGCTTCTCACACCTAAAGTCTCAATAGGATGTCCGTCCCTCTGACCCACTTTCCTGGTTGGTAAAGTTTTTCATGGGGACGTACCCCTTGGACTAGTGTCTCGATATCAGTGAGTATATACCATTTAACTCTTTTCGCTTCTGGGTGAACTCACTCATTATGATAATTTCTAGTTCAATCCATTTGTCCACAAATTTAGGGAATTCTTTGTTTTTAATAGCTGAGTAGTATTCCATAGTGTAAATGTACCACAGTTTCTTTATCCATTCTTCTACTGAGGGACACTTAGGCTGTTTCCATGTTCTGGCTATTATGAATAAGGCAGCTATGAACATGGTTGAGCATATGTCCCTGTTGTGTGGTAGTTCATCTTCTGGGTATATTCCAAGGAGTGGAATAACTGAGTCTTGAGGAAGCCCTATTCCCAGTTTTCTGAGAAAGTGCCAGATAGATTTCCAAAGTGGTTGTATTAGTTTGCATTCCCACCAGCAATGAAGGAGTGTTCCTCTTTCTCCACATCCTCACCAGCATGTGGTGTCAGTTGAGTTATTGATCTTAGCCATTCTGATGGGTGTAAGATGGAATCTCAGTGTTGTTTTGATTTGCATTTCTCTGATGACTAATGAGGTTGAGCATTTCTTTAAGTGTTTCTCAGCCATTTGATATTCTTCTGTTGAGAACTCTCTGTTTAGATCTGAGCCCCATTTCTCTATTGGGTTATTTGGTTTGGTGGTGTTTAATTTCTTGAGTTCTTTATACATTTTGGATATTAGACCTTTGTCAGATGTAGGGTTGGTAAAGATCTTTTAACAGTCTGTACGCTGTCGCTTTGTTCTCTTGACAGTGTCACCTGCCTTACAGAAGCTTCTAAGCCTCATGAGGTCCCATTTATTAATTATTGACCTTAAGGCCTGGGCTGTTGGTGTTCTGTTCAGGAAGTTGTCTCCTGTGCTTATGTGTTCCAGACTCTTCCCCACTTTTTCCTCTAACTGGATTAATGTCTCTGGTTTTAGGTTGAGGTCTTTAATCCACTTGGACTTGAGTTTTGTGCAAGGTGACAAATAGGGGTCTAATTGCATTTTTCTACATGTAGACATCCAGTTAGACCAGCACCATATGTTGAAGATGCTGTCGTTTTTCCATTGAATGGATTTGGCTTCTTTGTCAAAAATCAAGTGACCAAATGTGTGTGGATTCATCTCTGGGTCTTCAGCTCGATTCCATTGATCCACTAGCCTATTGCTGCACCAGTACTGTGCTGTTTTAATTACTGTTGCTCTATAGTACAGCTTGAGATCAGGTATGGAGATTCCTCCAGAGGATCTTTTATTGTATAGGATTGTTTTTGCTATTCTGGGCTTTTTGTTTCTCCATATAAAGTTGAGAATTGTTCTTTCAATATCTTCAAAATATTTTGTAGGTATTCTGATAGGGATTGCATTGAATCTGTAAATTGCTTTTGGTAAGATGGCTATTTTGGTTTTCTTATATTTGTTGAGACTTGCTTGTGTCAGAGTATATGGAAAAGATTCCATGATGTGCTAAGAAGAAAGTATATTCTTTTGTGTTTGGGTGAAATGCTCTGTAATATCTGTTAGGTCCATTTGATTCATAACGTCTGTTAGCTTCATTATTTCTCCACTTAGTTTCTGTCTTGATGGCCTGTCTGTTGTTTTGAAGAAAAATCCCAATCATTCTATTTTACCAAGACTCAGTAACCAGATGCTAGGGTAAAAACCTGCTAGCTCAGAGAGGTAGGGAAAGCACCCAGCTGACCTTCCTACTCAGCTCACGTCCCGGTGGAAAAGGCTCAAAAAAACTTATTAGCTCAGCGGAAGACCTACAATGAAAAGGCCAAAAACCCAAGGCCAAAGGTTTGCTAGCTGAAAGCAGAAAAAGCCCAAAAAGCTAAAGACCAAGGAGCTCAAAAGTTAAAGAACTATAAAGCTCTTTCCCCTTCTACACCCTGTCTTAAAAACCCTTCAACTCAAAGTTGCTCCTATTCTTAAATTCCTGCCAGCTGGTTTCTTGCTCCACCTCTTGGTCTATGGTAAACTTTATTAAATCCTGTTTACATAAAGCTCTTGGATTAAAGATGTGTGCTAGGACTCAACCACATCAAACAAAAAACAGGTTTCTATAGATCACAATCTAAGGAATCACAGTGAGATCAAATATCCTGCAATACCTATCCAGCATGACAATGGGGTGTTAAAGTTTCCTACTATTAACATGTGATTCAATGTGTAGCTTAAGCTTTAGTAATGTTTCTTTTACAAATGTGGATTCCCTAGAATTTGGGGCATAGATATTCAGAAATGAGACATCATCTTGATGGATTTTTCTTTTGAAAGTATGAAGTGTTCTTCCCCATCTCCTTTGATTAACTTTGGCTGAACGTCTATCTTATTAAATATGAGAATGACTACTCCTTCTTGCTTCTTTGGTCCATTTGCTTGGAAAATCTTTTCCCAACCTTTTACTCTGAAATGTTGTCTATCTTTGTTGCTGAGATATGTTTTTGTATGCAGCTGAATGAAGGAACCTGTTTCCCATTCATTCTGTTAGCCTGTGGATTTTTATTGGGGGATCGAGTCCATTGATATTGAAAGATATTAATGGCTAATGATTGTTAATTCCTGTTATTTTTGATGATGGTAGTGTGTGTGTGTGTGTGTGTGTGTGTGTGTGTGTGTGTTCTGTGTCTTCTGTTTTCTATTCAGTATAGTTAATGCCCTTATGTTGGAGTTTTCCTTCTACTATCCTCTGTAGGACTAGATTTGTGAAAATATATTCTTTAAATTTGGTTTTGTCATGGAATATCTTGTTTTTCCCATCCGGTGATTGGTAGTTTTGCTGGGTATAGTAGTCTGGTGTGGCATCTGTGGTCTCTTAGAGACTGCAAGACATCTTTCCAGGCCCTTCTGTCTTTTAGAGTCTCCATTGAGAAGTCCGGCATAATTCTAATAGGTCTGCCTTTATATGTTACTTGGTCTTTTCCTCTTGCTGCTTTTAATATTATTTCATTGTTCTGTACATTTAGTGTTTTAATTATTAAATGACAGGAGGATTTTCTTTTTTGGGTCCAATCTATTTGATGTTCTGTAAGCTTCTTCTATTTTTTAAAAATTTAATATTTTTATTATGTCTATTTTTTAACATATACATTTATATTATAACACATGGGTAAAATAAACTACATACAGGAGGAAGAACCATGAGGCAATCAGGAATTATATAAATGTTACAGTAATAGTGATTGGCTATTTGTATTTGGCAAACTTGAAGTAAACATCTTTCGTATTTTGTTGGGTCCAAATTTCTGATTGGAGATTAATATCTATCCTATCTCATCTCTATTAACTTAAAACATCTATCTTGATCTAAAAACAACTTAACCCCTAACCTACTAAGCTTAATTGAAAGACTAAACTATCTGCTCTTCAAACTCATCAGAGATTTGAGAAAGGTTAAAACTTAAATACTTGAGTGAACCTGGAGTGCAGGTTAACAGCTTCCAAAATGAAAAAAAAATGACTGAGACAATTTACTGTCTGAACATCCATCCAACACTCTCTATAACATTGTATTTTTTTTATTAATTTATTCTTGTTGCATCTCAATGTTTATCCCATCCCTTGTATCCTCCCATTCCTCCCCCCCCCCCATTTTCCCATTATTCCCCTCGCCTATGACTGTTCCTGAGGGGGATTACCTCCCCCTATATATTCTCATAGGGTATCAAGTCTCTTCTTGGCTACTTGCTGTCCTTCCTCTGAGTGCCACCAGGTCTCCCCCTCCAGGGGACATGGTCAAATGTGAGGCACCATAGTACGTGAGAAAGTCATACCCCACTCTCTACTCAACTGTGGAGAATGTTCTGACCATTGGCTAGATCTGGGAAGGGGTTTAAAGTTTACCTCCTGTATTGTTCTTGGCTGGTGCCTTAGTTTGAGCACGACCCCTGGGCCCAAATCTGCCTATCATATTTTTCTACTTGTAGATTTCTAGGACCCTCTGGATCCTTTTATTTTGCTATTCTCCCATGCATCTCTCATTTAGAGTCCCAATAAGATGCCTTCCCCTCTGTCCCAGTTTCCTGGTAAGTGAAGGCTTTCGTGGGACATGCCCCTTGGGCTAGTATGCAGATATAAGTGAGTATATACCATTTGATTCTTTCTGCTTCTGGGTTAACTCACTCATTATGATCATTTCTAGCTCAATCCATTTATCCACAAATTTCTGGAATTCCTTGTTTTTAACAGCTGAGTAGTATTCCATAGTGTATATGTACCACGGTTTCTTTATCCACTCTTCTACTGAGGGACACTTAGACAGTTTCCATGTTCTGGCTATTATGAATAAGGCTGCTATGAACATGGTTGAGCAAATTTTCTTGTTGTGTGCTGGAGCATCTTCTGGGTATATTCCAAGGAGTGGAATAGCTGGGTCTGAGGAAGCCCTATTCCCATGTTTTCTGAGATAGCACCAGATAGATTTCCAAAGTGGCTGTACTAGTTTGCATTCCCACCAGCAATGAAGGAGTGTTCCTCTCTCCCCACATCCTCACCAGCATGTGGTGTCGCTTGAGTTTTTGATCTTAGTCATTCTGATGGGTGTAAGATGGAATCTCAGAGTTGTTTTGATTTGCATTTCCCTGATGACTAAGAAGGTTGAGCATTTCTTTAAGTGCTTCTCAGCCATTTGATACTCCTCTGTTGAGAATTCTCTGTTTAGTTCCAAGCCCCATTTCTCAATTGGGTTATTCGGTTTGGTGGTGTTTAATTTCTTGAGTTCTTTATATATTTTGGATATTAGACCTTTGTCTCATGTAGGGTTGGTGAAGATCTTTTCCCAGTCTGTAGGCTGTCGCTTTGTTCTCTTGACAGTGTCACCTGCGTTACAGAAGCTTCTCAGCCTCATGAGGTCCCATTTATTAATAGTTGACATTAAGGCCTGGGCCATTGGTGTTCTGTTCAGGAAGTTGTCTCCTGTGCCAATATGTTCCAGGCTCTTTCCCACTTTTTCCTCTAAGTGGCTTAGTGTCTCTGGTTTTATGTTGAGGTCTTTAATCCACTTGGATTTGAGTTTTGTGCAAGGTGACAAATATGGGTCCAGTTGCATTTTTTTACACATAGACCTCCAGTTAGACCAGCACCACTTGTTGAAGATGCTATCCTTTTTCCATTGAATGAATTTGGCTTCTTTGTCAAAAATCAAGTGACCATATGTGTGTGGATTCATATCTGGGTCTTTGATTCGATTCCACTGATCAACCAGCCTGTTGCTGTGCCAGTACCATGCTGTTTTAATTACTATTGCTTTATAGTAGAGTTTGAAATCAGGTATGGAGATTCCTCCGGAGCACCTTTTATTGTACAAGATTGTTTTAGCTATTTTGGGTTTTTTGTTTTTCCATATGAAGTTCAGAATTGAACTTTCAATGTCTTTAAAAAATTGTGTAGGTATTTTGATAGGGATTGCATTGAATCTGTAGATTGCTTTTGGTAGGATGGCCATTTTTACTATGTTAATTCTCCCGATCCATGAGCAAGGAAGACCATGCCATCTTCTCAGGTCATCTTCAATCTCTTTCTTCAGAGTTTTGAAATTTTTTTTATACAAGTCCTTCACTTGCTTAGTTAGGGTAACTCCTAGATATTTTATATTGCTTGTGGCTAATGTGAAGGGTATGGTTTTCCTAATTTCTTCCTCTGCAAGCTTGTCATTTGTGTATAGGAAGGCTACAGACTTTTTTGAGTTAATTTTGTATCCAGCCAATTTGCTGAAGGTGTTTATCAGTTTAGGAGTTCTCTGGTGGAAGTTTGAGGGTCACTTATGTACACTATCATATCATCTGCAAATAGGGATAATTTGACTTCCTCCTTTCCCATTTGCATACCCTTGATCTCCTTTTGTTGTCTTATTGCTCTGGCTAGAACTTCGAGTACTATATTGAAGAGATATGGAGAGAGTGGGCAGCCTTGCCTTGTTCCTGATTTTAGAGGAATTTCCTTGAGTATCTCACCATTTAGTTTGATTTTGGCTATTGGCTTGCTGTATATAGCCTTTATCATGTTGAGGAAAGTGCCTTGTATCCCCGATCTCTCTAAAACTTTAAACATGAATGGGTGTTGAATTTTATCAAATGCTTTCTCTGCATCCAAGGAGATGATCATGTGGTTTTTTATTTTCAGTTTGTTTATATGGTGGATTACATTGATGGATTTCTGTATATTAAACCATCCCTGCATGCCTGGAATGAAGCCTACTTGGTCATGATGAATGATATCTTTGATGTGTTCCTGTATTCATTTTGCAAGTATTTTATTTAGTATTTTCACATCAATGTTCATAAGAGAAATTGGTCTAAAATTCTCTTTCTTTGTTGAGTCTTTGTGAGGTTTAGGTATCAATGAGACTATGGCCTCATAGAATGAATTTGGTAATTTTCCATCCATTTCTATCTTTTGGAGTAGCTTGAAGAGTATCGGTATTAGCTCGCCCTTGAAGGTCTGGTAGAATTCTGCACTGAACCATCTGGCCCTGGGCTTTTTTTTGGTGGGAGACCATTGATGATTGCTTCTATTTCTGTAGGGGAAATGAGACTATTTAGCTTGTTTATCTGTTCTTCATTCAACTTTGGCAAGTGAAATTGATCAAGAAAATTGTCCATTTCCCGTAGATTTTCAAATTTTGTGGCGTATATGCCTTCAAAGTAGGATCTTATGATTCTTTGAATTTCTTCAGTGTCTGTTGTTATGTCTCCCTTTTCATTTCTGATTTTGTTGATTTCAATACTGTCTCTCTGCCTTTTAGTTAGTTTGGCTAATGGTCTGTCTATCTTGTTGATTTTCTCAAAGAACCAGCTTTTGGTTTTGTTGATTCTTTGGACTGTTTTCTTAGTTTCTAATTTGTTAATTTCAGCCCTGAGTTTGATTATTTCCAGGCATCTACTCCTCTTGGGTGTTTCTGCTTCTTTTTTTTCTAGGGCTTCCAGTTGTGTGGTTAAGATGCTTATGTGCGATGTTTCCAATTTCTTTTTAGAGGCACTTAGTGATATGAATTTTCCTCTTAGCACTGCTTTCAATGTATCCCACAAATTTGGGTATGTTGTTTCTTCATTTTCATTGAATTTCAGAAACTCCTTGATTTCTTTCTTTATTTCTTCCCTGACCCAGGTGTCATTTAGCAGAGAGTTGTTTAGTTTCCACGTACATGTAGGCTTTTTGTTATTTCTGTTGTTGTTGAATTGCAGCCTAAGAGCATGGTGATCTGATAGGATACAAGGTATTATTTCAATTCTCTTGTATCTATTGAGGCTTGCTTTGTGACCTACGATGTGATCAATTTTGGAGAAGGTTCCATGGGGTGCAGAGAAGAAGGTATATTCTTTCTTGTTTGGGTGAAAGGTTCTATAGATATCTGTTAGATCCATTTGACCCATGGCATTGGTTAATGATGCTATTTCTCGGTTTAGTTTCTGTTTCAATGACTTCTCCTTCAGTGAGAGTGGGGTGTTGAAGTCTCCCACTATTATTGTGTGGGGATCGATGTGTGGTTTAAGATTTTTAGGAGATCTTTTACAAATGTGGGTGCCCTTGTATTGGGAGCATAGATGTTCAGAATTGTGATGTCATCTTGGTTGACTTTACCTTTGATAAGTATGAAGTGTCCTTCCTCATCACTGTTGATTAATTTTGGTTGAAATTCTATTTTGTTAAATACTAAAATGGCTATGCCTGCTTGCTTCTTGTGACCATTTGCTTGGAATATTTTTTTCCAACCTTTTACCCTGAGGTAATGCCTTTCATTATGGGAGAGATGTGTTTCTTGGATGCAGAAGAATGTTGGATCTTGTTTATGTACCCACTCAGTTAGTCTGTGTCTTTTTATTGGAGAATTGAGGCCATTGATGTTGAGAGATATTAATGACCAGTGACTGTTAAGAGTCTTAATTTTGATGTTGTTTCCAGTCGAGTGTTTGTGTAGTTGTGTTTTTGCCATGGGGTAGTTATCTATTTCCTGAGTAGTTTTGGTTGTAGCTTGACCTTTGGGATGGAGTTTTCCTTCTAGTACCTTCTGTAAAGCTGGATTTGTGGATAGGTACTGTTTGAATTTGTTTTTGTCATAGAATATTTTGTTTTCTCCATCAATGGTTATTGATAATTTTGCTGGGTAAAGTAGTCTGGCCTGGCATCTGTGGTCTCTTAGGGTTTGCAGGATCTCTGTCCAGGCCCTTCTGGCTTTTATGGTCTCTGCTGAGAAGTCGGGTGTATTCTGATAGGTTTACCATTAAATGTTATTTGGCCCTTTTCCCTAGCAGCTTTTAATATTTTTTCTTTGTTCTGCATGTTTTGTGTTTTGATTATTATGTGGCAGGCAGTTTTTCTTTTCTGGTCAATTCTATTTGGTGTTCTGTAGGCCTCTTGTATGTTTATAGGCATTTCTATCTTTAGATTGGGGAAATTTTCTTCTATGATTTTGTTGAGAATACTTTCTGTGCCCTGGAGTCTGATGTCTTCTCTTTCTTTAATGCCTATTATCCTCAGATTTCTTCTTTTCATGGTGTCCTTAATTTCTTGGATGTTTTGTGTCAGGAGTTTTCCAGATTTGGCATTTTCTCTAATTGTTGATTCAATATCTGTGGTTGTATCTTCTAGACCTGAGATTCGTTTTTCCATCTCTTGGATTCTGTTGGAAAAGCTCACCTCTGTGTTGCTCGCCTTCTTCTCTGAGGTCTCACGTTCTCGTTTTTCTTCTGTCTGTGTGTTTATCACTGAATCCATTTTCATTTTCAGATCTTGAACTGATTTTTTTATTTCTTTCATCTGATTTTTTGTATATTCCTGAGTTTCTTCCATTGCCTCTTTATAGGTCTTCAGAGCTTGAACCGTTTTATTTATTTCTTTCATCTGGTTGTTTGCATTTTCCTGCAATTTTTCCAGTTCCACTCTATGTGCTTCTTTTATGTCTCTCATCTGTTTGTCTGTGTCTTCCTACATTTGATTACAAATTTTATTTGTTTCCTCCATTATCATCCTCATTACTAAGGATTTGAGGTCATTTTCTTGTATTTCCATTGTATTTGAGTTCTCTGGGTTGTTTTCTTTGGGATAGCTGGAAACTGCAGACACCATGTTGTTTTGGGGTTTTTTGCGTATGCTTTTTCGTTGTGCTTTAGACATCTTGCCATCTTTGTTTTTGTTGGGTAGCTTCCAGAATTGGATGGAGGGTGTCTGACGATAGATTCACTTGTTTTCTCGCGATTTCCCTAAGCTGCGAGCTCAAAGCTTCACTGGTGTGGATATTAGGAGGTTAGTCCTGTTGTTCTGGTCTCTCACAGCCAGTGATCTTCAGCCCCCCTGTGCTGTGGATCCTGCAATTGTTCTGGGTCTCTGAATGAGTGTTGGGTCAGGCCAAGGTATCCACAGCCTTCTGTGTTCCCTGCCAAGTCCAGCCAGGAGCACTGGGCCCGAACCACGGGCTGAACTCATCTAGATTCTCAGGGCCTGAACCATCTGCCAAGCTCAGCTAGGGATTCTGGGCTCAAAATGCACACAGGGTCCAGCCAGAATTTTTGGGCTGGGACTACGCACCAAGCTCCACTAGGGCCTTTTGGCCCAAAGTGCGTGCTGTGGTCAGTTATTGACTCAGGGCCCGAACTGACCACCAATCTCAGCCAGGAATTCTGGATTCAAACTGCACACTGTGTCCAACCAGAGTCTTAGAGCTGGTGAAACCGAGCACTCTGTCCAGCCTGCGCCACAGCAGGAGAACTGCGGCTGCTCTGAGTTAGCACCAGTGGTGGAACCAAGTGCTCCGCCCAGACTGTGTCACCACAGGGGAGCTGCCGCTGAGCTGAGGTGGTGCCTAGGATGGAACTGAGCACGCCCCCAAGCCTGTGCCACAGCAGGAGAACTGCGGCTGCTGAGTTAGCGCCAATGGTGAAACCAAGTGCTCCGCCCAGACTGTGTCACTGCAGGGGAGCTGCTGCTGAGCTGAGGTGGCGCCTAGTGTGGAACTGAGTGCTCGGCCAAGCCTGCGCCACAGCAGGAGAACTGCGGCTGCTCTGAGTTAGCGCCTGTGGTGGAACCAAGTGCTCCGCCCAGACTGTGTCACTGCAGGGGAGCTGCCGCTGAGCTGAGGTGCTGCCTAGTGTGGAGCTGTGTGCTCAACTAAGCCTGCGCCACAGCAGGGGATCTGTGGCCACGCTGAGTTAGTGTCTCAGGCAGAATTGCTTGCTGGGCCGGGCCAGTACCCGGGACTCTGGGGCCGAACTGTCCGCCGAGTCCAGTCTGGGTCCGAAGGCTCCACGCGACCCAAATCCTGCCCCAAGTCCCCTCTCCCGCAGCAACTCCCACCAGCCACCACACCAATCGCCTCCACCGGAAGGCTATGAGCTGCAAACCTCAGCCACCGCTGCTGGTGCCGCTGGTGCTGCTGCCTCTGCCACTGCCGCTGCGATCAGAGAAAATCCACACTCCTCCCGTGTGCAGGGGCACGCAGATCCTCCGCACCCTGGTCCCTCCGAACCCTGGAGCACTCCCACTGCCGTGATGTTCGGACCTCGGTGTTCCTGGCTCAGAAATCTGTGCAATTCCCTGAATTGTTCACTGGAGCCTCCAAACGCGGTCCACACTGCTCGCCGCCATCTTGAATCCTCTAACATTGTATTTTTATAGGCATTTCTTTTCTCAAGTTGGGGAATTTTTCTTCTATGATTTTGTTGAAAATATTTTCTGGTCCTTGGAGCTGGGACTCTTCATCTTCTTCTATTCCTATTATAATCTTTTAATAGTGTCCCAAGTTTTCAGAATGTTTTGTGCTAGAACCTTTTTAGATTTCATATTTTCTTTGGCTGATATATAAATTTTTATTTTGTCTTCTACACCTGAGAGTCTCTCTTCCATCTCTTACATTCTGTTGGTGATGCTTGTGTCTGTAGTTTCTGTTTTGTCCCAGGGTTTTCATCTCCAGGATTCCCTCAGATTGTGATTTTCTTTTCATTCTTTCTTTTTTTAATTTTTTATGTTTTTATTAATTTATTCTTGTTACATCTCAATGTTTATCCCATCCCTTGTATCCTCCCATTCTTTCCTCACCCCCCCCCCCATTTTCCCATTATTCCCCTTCCCTATGACTGTTCCTGAGGGGGATTACTCCCCCTGTATATGCTCATAGGGTATCAAGTCTCTTCTTGGCAACCTGCTGTCCTTCCTCTGAGTGCCACCAGGTCTCCCCCTCCAGGGGACAGTAGAAGAATGGATAAAGAAACTGTGGTACATATACACTATGGAATACTACTCAGCTATTAAAAACAAGGAATTCCAGAAATTTGTGGATAAATGGATTGAGCTAGAAATGATCATAATGAGTGAGTTAACCCAGAAGCAGAAAGACTTAAATGGTATATACTCACTTATATCTGCATACTAGCCCAAGGGGCATGTCCCACGGAAGCCTTCACCTACCAGGAAACTGGGACAGAGATGAGGACATCCTATTGGGACTCTAAATGAGAGAAGCATGGGAGAATAGCAAAGTAGAAGGATCCAGAGGGTCCTAGAAATCTACAAGCAGAACATGATAGGCCCAGGGGTCCCGCTCAAACTAAGGCACCAGCCAAGGACAATACAGGTGGTAAACTTTAAGCCCCTACCCAGATCTAGCCAACGGTCAGAACATTCTCCACAGTCAAGTGGAGAGTGGGATATGACTTTTTTTAAATTCTTTCTATTCCCATTTTCAGATCCCATTTTTCTTCACCTGTTTAGTTGTATTTTCCTGTATTTCCTTAAGTGATTTATTCATTTCCTCTTTAAAGGCCTCTACAAGCCTCATAAAATTGGATTTAAGGTCATTTTCTTGTGCTTCAACTGTGTTAGGATAGCCTAGGCTTGCCGCAGTAAGATAGCTGGGTTCTGGTGGTGCCATATTGCCCTAAATCTTGTTGATTTCATGTTCTTATGCTGGCATTTATCCATATAATTTTCTGTGGTATTGGTAGTCCTCTGGAATGCAGGCAGAGTTGTGAGCCAGAAAATGGAGCACTGGTGAACAGGTGTGGTTTATTTTTGTTGGGAGTGTTTTAGGAAAGCTATCAGGTGGGGTGTAGGTGAGTCTTACCTGGTGGTCTCTGATGGCAGCAAGCCCCCTTGGGGACTCAAACAGAGCTGTTGGTTTGAAATGGAGCTAATAGGGGACAGGATGTAGCTCACCACTGGTGGGCTTGCCCAGGAGAACCCAACAAGCAGGGGACTGGGGTATAGGGGTCTCACTTATCTGTTCCATGTGGCAGAAAGCCTCCAGAGATGCAGACTGAGCTGTGGGATAGGAATTGGGTACACCTCTCCTAATTTAGGCATGTCAAAGTTGACACATAAATCATTATCATCACTAGCCTAGAATCTATGTCCCAATACAGCCCTAGAATTACTTTGGTACTCTCAACATTTCAGTGTGATTTAATTGAACTGTTCACGCCAGGGTTTCCCGTCTTAAAACAGCCAGCCACCAGCTTATTCACTTCAGACATATTGAAAGCTCTCTCTATTAGTGAACTTTGCATCACTATAACAGAATATCAGACACAGATAACTCGGTAATGAGGATTTATTAAGTTGCCAGTTCTGGAAGCTTAAGGGTATGGCACCAGTGTTCATTTCTGATGAGAACATCACAGAAAATTCTTGATAGATGACAGTGTTTGGAGTATGCATCAGGAAAAGCAGTGACAGCTACAGCCAACAAGCAGAGATAAAGCTGGTTGGTGTTAAGTTCAAGCTTTTATAATAATCAGCTGGGGAGGATACCAAGCGTCCTGTAAGAATTATCCTCCAATGGCTCCTCCTAGTGGCCTCCTGCTGAGCCCTACTTTAGATTTTGCCTCCTCCCAATAGCACTAATCCTTAAATCACACTTGCACAATAGCATCTGTTACTGTTTAAATTCTCATCTTGCCCTCTGATCTCCACAGAAAGTAATCCAAATGCCCACATTTAAGTTTTCTTCTCACAAATTCTTAACACAAACCCTGGTTTTAGCTATCCTTGTTTCTCCATCATCTTCTTAAGATCCTGTTTCCTTCCAGGTATGATTTGACTTGGGTCCCCCAACATGTGTTACAGGGCCAGGGCCTGGAGGAATGTGATTTGTTTGGGGATATAGGCCTTCTGAACATAGATGTTTGCCAGTTAAAGTAAAATTATTAACATGGGCTCCATTCCATAAGATAGACACAGATGCACAGTAAAGATGCCAACTGAGGTCCAAGGCTTAATCTGCCATGGCACGTCTACAGCCTGAGGATCGCATTGTTGACAGCAACATCATAAGTGAGAAAGGTCAACACAGTATTCTTTCCTACAGACTTCACATGTATCATGGTTCTGCTGACACTGAATTGTGTAGTGTGGTCCTGGCACTACGAAAAAAATAAGATCCTCTCATTTAAGCCTTCCAGTCTCTGGTTCTTTATGATAACAATACTGAAGAATGTTAAACAAAATTATTTAAATTTTTGCTTTTTTTATTTTTGAGATTACAATATAATTACAAAATTTCTCCCTTCTATTTCCTCCTTCCAAGCCCTTCCATGTGCTCATCCTTACTTTCTTTCAAATTCATAGCCTTAATTTACATGACATATTATTGCATTCATATGTATACACACACGTGTGTGTATACATACATACATATTCCTAAATGGCATCTGCTCAGTCTATATACCACTACTTATATTCTCAGGGATGACCAATGAATATAGGATAACCAGTCAGTGTGCTCTTCCCTGAAGAAGACCATTTTTCCCTCTCCCAGCATTCCTCAGTTGCCTGTAGAATTTTGTGTAGGGTTGAGGCTTCATGAGCTTTTTCCTGTGCAATTGAGCATGTCCACTGGTGTCATGCTTGTTTAGCTCACATTTGACAAATCATTTTGGTGAAACTTTATGGATATTTCGTCTAGTATTGCTAGAAGACACTCTCACACCAAACTCCCTGATCTTCTGACTCTTATAGCCTTTCCACCCCCTCTTCCACAATGTCCCTTGAACCTTGGGTGCAAAAGTGTTTTGTAGATGTATCGATTAGGACTGGGCTCCACAACACTGAATTTTTATTATTTGTAGTTTTCTGTTGTAAACAGAAATGAACTTTAAAGATAAGTGCATAAACTAGATAACATCACACTGAGTGAAGTAACTTAGACCCAGAAAGACAAATGTCATGTGTTCTTTTTCACTGAAGGCTCCTAGCCCAAATTCTTCATATGTTAGTATGTATCCTAGAGTAACTGTGGAAACAAGTAATATTTCTTTTTAAAATCTAATAAGGTGACTTTAATCATGACCATCGTCATAAGATTAGAAGCCTTTGCAATGAACTGTGAAGCAGGAGGCTTTTATTCTTTTTTTTTTTTAATTTGTTCACTATACATCCCAATTGTAGCCCCAATTGTAGCAGAGGCAGGCGGATTGCTGTGAGTTCCAGGCCAGCCTGGTCTACAAAGTGAGCCCTGGACAGTCAAGGCTACACAGAGAAACCCTGTCTCAAAAAAACCATTAAAAAAAAAACAAAAACAAAAAAAAGAATACTATACACAACAATATTTGTATTGAGACAGAGTCTCACCATGTAGCCCTGGCTGTCCTGAAACTAGCTATGTAGACCAGGATGGCCTCAAACTCACATATCCATCATCTGCCTCTGACTCCCAAGGGCTGGGATCAAAGGCATGCAACACTACACCTGGTTCTAATGTTATCTTTCAAAATATGATTTTTGTAGGCAAACAAAAGCTGAGGGAAAGAATTGTCACTAGATCATCACTTACAAGAAATACTGAAGCTGAAAGGAAAAGATGTTGATTAGGAACAAGAACTTATACACTACCACTGGTCAAAAAAAAATGCCTGTCATAAAGTTCTTCTTGTAGGTTTCCAGGACCCTGTGGGTCCTACTATTTCCTTATTCTTCCATGTTACTCTCGCCTAAAGTCTCAATAGGATGTCCTCTCCTCTGACCCACACAGGCAGATCTGGGTCCTGGGGTCCTCCTCAAACTAAGGCACCAGCCAAGGAGAATATAGGCACTAAACTTTGAACCCCTACCAAGACCTAGCCGATGATCAGGATATTCTCCACCGTTGAGTGGAGAGTGAGATCTGACTCTCACACGAACTCTGGTGCCCCTTTTCTGACCACGTCCCCTGGATGGGAGGCCTGGCAGCACTCAGAGGAAGGATAGCAAGTTACCAAGAAGAGACTCGATATTCTAAGAGCATATATAGGGGGAGGAGGTTTCCCTCAATCACAGACATAGGGGAGGGGAGAAGGGGGGAAGTGGGAGGGAGGGAAGAATGGGAGGAAACAGGGGACAGGCTAACAATCGAGATGTAATATGAATAAATTAATAAAATGAAAAAAATGCTGAGCTAAACAGAGACTTCTCAACAAAGGAATATCGAATGGCCAAAAAGCACCTAAAGAAATGTTCAACATCCTTGGTCATCAGAGAAATGCAAATCAAAATGACTCTGAGATTCCATCTTACACCCATCAGAATGGCTAAGATCAAAACCTCAAGTGGCAGCACATGGTGGCGAGGATGTAGAGAAAAGGGAACACTCATCCATTGCTGATGGGAGAGCAAACTTGCACAACCACTTCGGAAATCAATCTATCTCTTTCTCAGAAAACTAGGAATAAGCTTTACCTCAAGACCCGGCATCTGAATAAATTAAAAAATAAAATAAAATAAAATAAAACAACAAACAAACAAAGGCCCCCAGCTCTGGTGCTCTGTAGCTCCCAACCAGGTACCTCAGCTCAGCCCTGCCAATCAGACACAATGCTTGATCAGTGCCACCATCTTGGATCTTCCCCTCTGAGAAGCGTCTGTTTTCTATAGATGGTGATTAACGTAGAGACCCACAACTGGCCAAGGTACAAAGATTAAGTCTCTATGAAAAGCTCAGCCCTAAATGAAACATTGTGGATCATTGGGGAAGAGGGGGCAAAAAAAGTGTAAGAGCCAGAGGCAGTGAATGAATACAAAAGAAGACTGTCCTCTAGGCAAAACAGAAAGCTGCACACATGAACTCACAGCAGTTATGCAGCATGTTCAAGCATGTGTGTGCTCAAAACAGACCAAATTCCAGCACAGAGAGGAGAGTTACACATGAAGTCCCACCCCCAAGAGCTACATGGAAAAAGAGAATCTCTTTTCTTTAAGAACATTGCCAGGCGGGCGTGGTGGCACATGCCTTTAATCACAGCACTCGGGAGGCAGAGGCAGGCAGATCGCTGTGAGTTCGAGGGCAGCCTGGTCTACAAAGTGAGTCCAGGATGGCCAAGGCTACACAGAGAAGCACTGTCTCAAAAAACCAAAAAAAAAAAAAAGAACATTGCCACTGGTAGGTAGGTTGACCACACTCCAATGGAAGGCCACACATAAATTACTATAAAAGCTGCACATAAAAAGTTTGGTAGTTTTTTTTTAAGGACACAAAATGAATCGGAAGGAAAGGGAGGGGTATATGTGGGAGGAGTTGGGAGAGTGGTAAATATAGTCAGAACTCATCAGACAAAATCCTCAAGAAAGTAATGAAAATTATTTTTAAAATCCACGTGCTCCAACGAGTCTTCCTTGCTCTCTTCCATGGATTCCCTGAGCTATGCCTAATGTTTGGCTCCTGAAGGACTGTAGGAGTCAGAGGGGACAAGGATATCAAGAGAACACAGCCCACAGAATCAACTAAGCAGGACCCATAGGGGCTCACAGAGACCGAAGCAACCATCACGGAGCCTGTGTGGACGTAAGCTAAGTCCTCAGCATACATGCTATGGTTGCATAGTTTGATGTTCTTGTGGAACTCCTAACTGGGGAAACTGGGGAGGGACAGTCTCCAACTGTCTTGCCTGTTCTTGGGACCTTTTTACTGCTACTGGCTTGCCCTGTCCAGCCTTGGTATGAGAGTTTGTGTCTAGACTTATTTTAGTTTGTTATGCTGTGTTTGCTTGACGTCCCTAGGAGGCCTGCTCTTTCCTGAAGGGAAACAGAGGAGGAGTGGATCTTGGGAAGAGAAGTAGGAGAGGAAGGACTGGAAGGAGTTGGAGGGAGGGGAAACTGTGGTCGAGTGTAATTTATGAGAGAATAAATAAAAATAAAATAAAATAAAATAAAGTAACAAATATAAAGTTGAGTCTTTCAATGCAAAAAAAAAAAAAAAAAAATCACCATGCTCAAGAATCAAGCTTATTGTATGGATAGGGCTCTTTTCAGCCTTCCGTTCCATTTGGGCTCAGAGAATATTAGACAATGTCGTTCACACTGCAGTCCACTTACACATGTCACAAGTTTCTGAAAATACTTTCAAAAATACATCCAGAAGTATAATTTATTGATATTCTTGGAATCTCTCAACCCAACTGTATTAAGAAAAAAAGAAAGGAAAAAAAAACTCACACTAGGTGTGGCACACGCCTTTAACCGCAGCACTAGGGAGGCAGAGGCAGGCAGAACTCTGTAAATTCAAGGTCAGTGTGGTCTACAAAGTGAGTTCAGAACAGCCAAGGCTACACAGAGAAACCTTGTCTCAAAAAACACAAAAAACAAAAGCCTCACATTTTGTTAAGGGATATACATTATAAAGAATATTAAATTAGCCAGCCTTGGGTGGCGCACTCGGGAGGCAGAGGCAGGTGGATCACTGTGAGTTTGAGGCCAGCCTGGTCTACAAAGCAAGTCCAGGACAGCCAAGGCTACACAGAGAAACCCTTTCACACACACACACACAAAAAAAGCATGAGCATCACAAATATTTTAAAGGTAAAGAAAAAATGTAAAATTTGCTTGTGAAATAAGAGCTTTATGTATATATACGTATATATTAGCTTAAAATAATTTTTATAAATACAAACGTTCTCCACTGGCACTGAAGGAAACGGAAGCACTGGCACCTATAGTAAACACACCAAAGTTAAGAAGAGAAGATGCAAAGTACACCACTATAGAAACCATCCAACCACAAAGAAAGAAGAGAGAACACAGGTAAAAACAACCAGAAAAGAGTAAACAGAATGGCACCAGTGAGTCCATAGATGTTTGCATTACAATAAGCATACATGGATTGAATTCTTATCCAAGAAAAAAGTACAGAACATCCCAGAAAAGTGGAGGAGACAGTATAACAGATCTCACACAACAGTTAAGCAGCCAACAGTCGACAATTACAAACAAAATTGATGGCCTGAAACTCAGAACACTTCATGGCTACAGAATCACTAGGGTGTTAGGTATCAGGACAGAATGATTATGGGTGAGGTGACTAAATCCAAGACAGAAACTGTGTTTAAAACAAAAACAAAGTGACTCCATGAACGACAAGCATCAGAATAAGAGAGCGTGTCTTCTGAGGAAAGAGAAAGAGAAAACACATGGAAATTAGAAATGAAGTGACTAGGAACGTAAAAAAATAATGAAGAAACAGAAAACCAGGTTCCAGCTCCACCTCAAGCCCCGTGGTAGGGTCGGGGGTAGGATGGAGGTGGGAACTGAAGCTCCAACCCCAAGATCACCTAGAGCCTCCGGATAGCAGACAATAATCTATGCTTAAAAGAAAAAGTGGTATCAACACAAATTGCATAAACATAGAAAAACAATCAAGGTTTCATCTGTATACTAACATTGATATATTTGCCAGATCATTACTCTTGTAGCTTTCAACCATTACCAAAATGCTAGCATTGTTTCTTTCAGTGGACTATTGTAATGTGATAATCTGGCCATTGCGTAGAAAGAAAAATTCTGAAAGCGAGTTTCTTCAAACTGCCCACATTAATTATGCTATTTATAAACTTTCTTTTAGAATCTGTTAGAAGTTCTTGGTTGAAACACATATTCAAATGTCTTTAGCAATTTGAGTTTTCCTTAATAATATTCGAAATCATTTATACAATTAAATACTTAAATTTTATGTATTCATAAAAGTTACCATTACAAAATAAATCAATAAATATAACATTATAAAAATCCCAGAACAGGTGTAGCATCTTGAACTCAGAGGCCGTGATCACACCTCACATTGTTGATACAGCTCACGAAGGCAATAGTGGCTGAAAAAGTCAGGCCTTTGGGAACATAAATATCATAAAATCACATAGTAAAATAAAAAATAAGAAAATTAATAATAGCAAAGATATAAGAAAATCACCACAGGGACTATTAAGAGTAGCACTAGGCAATTTCCAGCTCTGGTTGGTGCACATTTGGAATGTGGGTGCTGGATTTGGAGTAGGTAGTTATGCTAATTAAGCTAGCATGCTTTACAATTTATGGGGAGGACTGCATTACTATCCTCTAGCCATCGAAAACAAGAAGTAGTTACCAGCAAGCTGTATTCACCTTGTCCTGGCTTTGCCTTCCCTCCAGCCCAGGGGAAGCTGTCCATGGCTGATGTCACATGCAGCTACTCCACTGGGGTCTCAGAGTGCTGAAGCCCACTCAGAACTCAGGAAACAACTCCCTCCTCCACCACCAACACCCCCCAACCCTGATCTGATTTATTGCACTGTTAACAGGAAAACATTGTTTGCTCCCAGAATGCTAGCAGCTCAGACTTGGAGGCCATCTGGCAGATGACAACACAGCGATTCCAACCCCTTTGATGTGGGGAACTCTGTCCCCAGGCCAGACTAGCTTGTTTGCACTGATATTGTGTGTTTTATGCTTTTGTTTTACTTGGAAGAGAAT